>NW_007729167.1:165588-166200 GCF_000696425.1 Galeopterus variegatus
AAAAGGTGATATTACAACTGATACCTCAGAAATAAAATAAATAATGAGTGTCTACTATAAATAACTATATGCCAGCAAGTTTGAAAATCTGGACAAAATGGATAATTTCTGGACCCACACAAACTACCAAAACTGAGCCAAGAAGATGTCGAAAATCTGAACAGACCAATAACAATAAAAGAGACTGAAGCTGTTATCACAAGGCACACTGAAGCTGTTATCAGAAGGCAGCCAACAAAGAAAAGCCCAGGACCAGATGGGTTCACAGCAGAATCCTACCAAACATTCAAAGAGGAATTGGCACCAATTCTCTACAAACTACTCCAAAAAATTGAAACAGAGGCACTTCCCCCAAACTCATTCTATGAAGCAAACATCACCCTGATACCAAAACCGGATAAAGATACAACAACAACAAATACAATTACAGTCCAATATCCTTGATAAATATAGACACAAAAATTCTCAATAAAATACTAGATAACAAAATATAGCAACACATACACAAAATTATACACCATGATCTAGTGGGATTCATCCAAGTGATGCATGTTTGGTTCAACTTATGCAAATCAATAAATGTGATAGGCCATATCAATAAAATCAAACACA
>NW_007729167.1:166517-189978 GCF_000696425.1 Galeopterus variegatus
TCCCTGTTTGCAGATGACATGATCCTATATATCGAACAGCCTAAAGCCTCTACAAGAAAAAAAAAAAAAAAAAAAACACAAAAAACTCTTGGAGTTGATAAATGATGTCAGCAAAGTTGCAGGATACAAAATCAACACAGAAAAATAAGTAGCATTTCTATTCTCCAATAGTGAACATGCAGAAAGAGAAATCAAGAAAGCTAGCCCATTTATAACAGCCCCCCCCAATAAAATACATAGGAATAGAGTTAACCAAGGATGTGAAAAATCTCTATAATGAGCACTAAAAACCATTGTTGAGAGAAACTAAAGAGGACATAAGAAGATGGAAAGATATCCCATGCTCTTGGATTTGAAGAATCAACATTGTGAAAATGTCCATACTACCCAAAGTGATATACAAATTCAATGCAATCCCCATCAAAATTCCAGACATTTTTCTCAGAAATGGAAAAAACTATCCAGACATTTATATGGAATAACAAAAGATCATATACAGCCAATGCACTGCTGAGCAAAAAAAATAAAGCTGCAGGCATAACAGTACCTGACTTTAAACTAGACTACAAAGCTATAATAACCAAAATAGCATGGTACTGGCATAAAAACAGACACACTGATCAATGGAATAGAATAGAGAATCCAGAAATCAACCCACACACCTACAGACATCTGGTCTTTGACAAAGGTACCAAGCCTATGCACTGGGGAAGAGACTGCCTCTTTAGCAAATGGTGCTGGGAGAACTGGATATCCATATGCAGGAGAATGAAACTAGACCCATACCTTTCACCATATACCCAAATCAACTCAAAATGGATTAAAGAATTAAATATACACCCTGAAACAATAAAACTTCTGACAGTAAACGTAGGAGAAACACTCCAGGAAGTGGGACTGGGCACACACTTTATGAATATGACCCCAAAGCATGGGCAACTGAAGGAAAAATAAACAAACGGGATTATATGAAGCTAAAAAGCTTCTGCACAGCAAAGGAAACAATTAACAGAGTTAAAAGACAACAAACAGAGTGGGAGAAAATATTTGTAAAATATACATCTGACAAAGTATTAATATCCTGAATATACAAGGAACTGAAACAACTTTACAACTAAAAAACTAGCAACCCAATTAAAAAATGGGCAAAGGAGCTAAATAGGCATTTCTCAAAGAGAGATATATGAATAGCCAACAGACACATAAAAAAATGTTCAACATCACTCAGCATTCGAGAAGTGCAAATCAAAACAACACTGAGATACAATCTCACCCCAGTTAGGATGGCTAATATCCAAAAGACTGTGCATGATAAATGCTGGTGAGGTTGCAGAGAAAAAGGAACTCTCATACACTGTTGGTGGGAATGCAAAATGGTGCAACCCCTATGGAAAATGGTTTGGAGGTTCCTCAAACAGCTGAAGATAGATCTACCATACGACCCAGCTATCCCACTGCTGGGAATATACCCAGAGGAATGGAAGTCATCAAGTCAAAGGTATACCTTTTCTTCAATGTTCATTGCAGCACTATTTATAATAGCTAAGAGAACCCACCCAAATGTCCATCATCAGATGAGTGGATATGGAAAATGTGGTATATCTACACAATGGAATAGTACTCTGCTATAAAAAAAGAATGAAATACCGCCATTTGCAACAACATGGATGGACCTAAAGAAAATTATATTAAGTGTAAGGAGTCAGGCACAGAAACAGAAATGCCACAAGTTCTCACTTATTTGTTGGAGCTAAAAATAAATAAACAAATACACAAACTGGGGGCAGGAAAGGAAGAAGACACAGCAATCACAATTCCTTGAAATTATTATGACAAGCAAACAGATATGAGGTTGTTGGGAGGGAGGGGGTAGATAGAGGGGGGAGGGAGGTTTCAGTAATGGGCTGCAATAATCAATCTCATTATATATTGATAAAATAAAATTGAATTAAAAAAAGATTTTTCTTAGTCCTAAATTCTAAAATAACTTTATTTTATAAAAGATTTCTGCACACAATATGAACCACTATAATAACTGATGCTCTCAAAAAACATTTTCACAGCATTATTTTATTTAAAGTGCACTAATAAATTTCATAGCTTCATCCCACATAATATCCATCGATAAAGACTGAGAGTCAACCACTCAGCTTCAAGACTGAGCAATGGAAGGGGTGACAGGATGCACTTCAGATATAGGGTGACTGACTGTCTACCTAGATCTACAGTTAGTGCACAGAGTATCTAAATTTCTGCTGAATTGGATGTTCCTCATGTAATAGCCCATGGATTTATCTTCTGTAGACCAGACTCTGGTGCAGTTCTGGAAGCCACTAATCTTTATCTCTGTATAAGAACAAACCTATATATTGTAGAAAAGATGGCTCAATGAACAAAAAAATGCTATTTATTGAGATAATGAAATACTTATATAGATATTTAAATTATGATGATGAAAACTACACAGAAAATATGGTATTGGCACTATTATAACAATAATTAAATATTGTGGTGGCAAGACTTCTAAGATGCCATATTGCTAGTATAGTTGGCTCTCTGTATCCGTGGGTTCCACATCTGTGGAGTCAACTGTTGACCAAAAATACTCAGAAAAAAAGTTCCACAAAGTTGCAAAAAGCAAAACTTGAATTTGCTGAATGTTCTATATTCTATGTTGAATCCATGCAAATGAAGTGATATGTAGGCATTGTATTAGGTATTATAGGTAATTTTGAGATAATTTTAAATATGTGGAAGGATGTGCATAGGTTATATGTAAATACCATACATTTTATATGTTGAATCCATGCAAATGAAGTGATATGTAGGCATTGTATTAGGTATTATAGGTAATTTAGAGATAATTTTAAATATGTGGAAGGATGTGCATAGGTTATATGTAAATACCATACATTTTATATAAAGGACTTGGGTATCTGAGAAGGGTCCTGGAACCGATCCCCTGTGGATACTGAGGGACAAGGTTATTTACGTCTTTGCATGTAATCTCCTCTCTCTGAGTGCAGGCTGAATGTAGAGACTTCTAACGCAGCCAGCTTCTCTGCCACCCAGGGGGCTATGACCAAGTCTTCCTCATTGAATCCTAGTCATGGGGAGGAGGACCCTCTTCCAAATTTGTTCTCCCTTGGGTACCCTTCCTCAGCCCTATGCTATTCTTTGGAGTTTTATTGACATCTTAAATTTCTAGTTAAAGATTCTTTATATTATAAGTCCCCTGTTCAAATTACTGTGGGGCTTCTGCCTCATGATGGGACCATGCTTGACACAAAGCTTGTCGATGTGGAATTTTCTCCCAGAATACAGGATTTAACGCCTGGTGAGAACCCTGGAGACAGAGTTAACACACCATAAGGATGAGGTTCCTTATGACCAGTGAGCAGAGAATAAAAATAAGTTTGAGCTTTGATTCAAGGCTGATCCCACTTGGTCACAACATGGCCACATTAGAGCCCTTCCATCCTCGAGGGGGCAGCAATTCATTTTGACAGGGAAAGGACACTTATTCTGGGAATAAGCTCATCTTTCCCGCCTGTAGACCCTCAGGACAGTATTTGGTTATATCTGGGGGATTAAATAAAGTTACAGTAAGCTTGTCCACATGATATCGCATCAGACCAAGGAATCCACTTCATAGAAAGGGCGGTGGGACTGTGGGCACATGGCGTGCCACGCCACCCAGAAGAAAGCTCACCACTGTGGCCAGGGTGGTTGGCCCTGGTCCTTTAAGGAGGTGCTCTGCCACCTCTCAGGGGACCCAGGGAGGAATGAGCTTGACCCCTGGCATCCATTTGGGTATTTCTTAGGACTCTCCTCTCCAATTTTGATGATAAATGAGTATGTGCAGCAGCCATCCCCTGATTAGACATAGTAAACAGAGACTCAGTCCCCTGGGGATAGGAGCTGGGTCATGGCCCCAAGTAAACCAGCAGAGACGCTAGCCAAGGGTGAGGACAACCTAGGAGGGAGAGTAGAGGGAGATATGAGTATAATTGGTAGGTCTGAGACCAGCTAGAGCAGCAGATGCTGTAATTCATTTCACTAACTCCTCTGCTAAGTTTTTCTGGCAGGAGAGGCTACTGGAATCCAGAGTGAACTGCACCCAGACCATGTGCAGTGAGCCCATCTGAACAGCCAAAACAGAGGACACTCAAGGAGACTAAGCTGGACCTCCCAGGTCCCCTTTTCAAAACAGCTCCATCTCCCACCTGCAGTTCTGGAAAAGTTTTGAACTAGTAGGTCCTCGGGAATTGCCTTGGCTGAGAAAGCTGTCTAGCCCAAGGTGCTGCTGCCTTCTAGGGCAGCCCTAAAACAATGACTGGAAATGTGGTAGAATGAAGGCACAGTCTCCTCACCCCACTCTGGACCACTCTTACGGGCCGTCCCAGATACAAAGCCTGCTCCCTCTAGGGCTGGAAGAGATCTTGTTAGGACTTCACCTCAACCCAACTTCTCCTTCTGCCCAATTCTCCTTCCTTCCTCTCCATGCACAGGTATTGATCCTGTGATCACTCCCTAATAAATTTTCATCTCAGAGGCTGCTTCTCAGTGGATTCAACCTGCATGTTAGGATTGTGAGAAATACCTGATACAAATGAAAAAGCCCCCATTCCTGAGAGGGAAAATTAATAGTTTAAAATCTGTGATTCTTTTCAAATAAATCTGTGGCTATGACATAACCCTTTAAAAATGCTTAAAGAAAACACTTTCCAAAACATGGAAACGTTTAAAACATATAATTATAAAATTCATCTTAAGGAGGGAAAAGCAAAAACTGAGCTGAGCCAGACAGATTGCAGTCTAGGGGTTGGGGGGGAATAAAACAAGTTAGATTCTTCACCCCCCCACACCCCGACACACACACAATTTGCAAAGGGATTAACTGCTGAAACATTATATCTAGAAAATGAACAAAAGAAATAAGAGTTTATGTATTAGAACTTGAAGTTGAAGAAGGCCAAATTAAGCATGCAACCGAAGGCAGAAGCTATAGAATCAAAGATGCAGAGACTTGTCTGTAGAAATTTGTAGTTATTATATTGTTAAATCCTTCAAAATCAAACACAAAGATAAACAATATATGTGATTCATGGATGCTCCCACCCTCAATACATAAAGAATTATTTGTAATCTTACAAATAATTAAGAAAGACGAACATTTGAAAAATAGTTAAAAATGAGAATAAGCAGTTTAGAATTTAGGAAGAAATCTTAAATTTTCAGTACAAATAAAATCAACCTTGAAATTGACTAATTTCAGTGACAATAAATAGGATATAAGTTTAAAATACAAATGCGAAATTATTGCCATCTATCATGTTGGAAAAGATTTAAACAATAAAAATGTTCCAATTGCCCAGTTTATGGTTAAACACCACTGTCATATGAAGGTATAGACTTTGGGGGCAGCAGGTATGAGAGCAAAAGGACGTAGAAATTGTGCAAGCTTGTGTCTCAGCCTCGCTATGTTCAGCACAGCATTGTGTGTACAGCTACACCTAAAAACAAACCAGAGATGCAATAATAAAGAACTGGAGAAGTAAATCACAGTATCTGTATGGGATAATTCCACAAAGCCATTTAAAATAGTTTTGTAGAAAAACATTTAATTGTGTGAAAAAAATGTTCACAGGAGTTTCTTAAAATTTAGTTTTAAAATAGCGTGAAATTGATTTTGTGGAATCAGGTAACTTACTAAATATTAAACAAACCATTGAGCAGCATCGTTCTGTGGCCATTGTTATGTTTTCCCTTCTGCTTTCCTGCATTTGTCAAAGGTTTCATGTGAACTATGACTATTGTTATAATCATCATCATTAGGTATCGTATTTAATAATTAAAAGAAATATAGTAAGTAAAAAGATTAAGGCAATGTTATTTATTCTGCTATTTTAAATGTGAGAGTTGGACCCTGAGGCACCCGGCACACACCCCATTCAGTCCAGCTCCTTCCAAGGCCACAGACAGAGTCAGCTGTGGCTCGTCTGGGGGCTGTCCCAGGCTGCTGCTGTTTTCCCTCTGGCCTACTCCCAAAACTCCCACCATGGAAACAAGTCCCTCAGCTGGTCTTTCGTGCTCTGTTTCATTTCCTGGAGGCTCCCATTTTCTGCCCATTCACCTTCTCTTCATCTCAAACCTTGCATCACTGCCACCACGCTATACTCCACGAGGCATCCAGCCTCGATGATCCTGTGGACAGAACAGGCTTGGGACAATCTTACCCAGTTAAAAATCTTGAGTTATCTTGGTAACTCACTCTTCTATTTAATCTGTTCTTTTCGAGCAATGAGCTCAGTGAACAATTGCCAGGAAGCTGGTGGCAGGTGACTGTTTATCCTATATAATGAACACTGCAACTGGATGACAGGCCCTGTCCTGGGGAGAGGACAGGTCCAACATCCCAGGACTCTCATGTGAGTTTGGATTCTTCATATTTTTGGGCCATTGCCCTGGTTTCTGACTCAGAGATTCACATTGTGTTCCCTTCTATGGAACGTGATAATAAGGGTCACTGCACGTGTGTGTTTTCACCACATGCCCCATGAACACAATGATGTAACAACCCCACAGGATGGGTGAAATTGTCTTCCTTTTGCAAATGAGGAAACTGAAGCAGATGCAGAGATTAAACAATGTCCAAGTTCATAATGCTAGGAAATAATGGGGCTTGGAAGATGGTTTCCTGGGCCAATGGCCTTAACCAATCAATACAAGGCTCCCTAAACAAACAAAAAGAACACAGCAAATATCTCTCTCATTTTAGACTGAAAAATTCTCAGAGATGTTAATCTGCAGCCACAGAGTAAACTGTAGGGACAGAGGCAGCAATCTTGGCTGGGGTCTTGCTCTTCCTTTCAGTACCTAAGTTGGGTGTTAACTGTGTTGAGGCTCAGGAGACAGCACTGAGAGATGAAACCGGGGGGCTTCTCTTATTTCCAAAGAATGGGGTTGAATGGATAGCAGAAGGTCAGAAATTTGATACACGGATAAGCTTCTACTCTGCGTCTCTGTGACTCTTTTCCTCTTCAATTAATGTAACAAGTGAGGTCAGAGGAAAGCAGTCACTGGATTTACGGCCCACTTTAACTCAGAATGACCTCACATTTACTTGATTAAGTCTGCCAAGATGCTATTTCCAAAGAAGGGCACATTCACAGTACTGGCGGTTAGGACATCAACGTATCTTTTCTGATTGCACAGTTCAACCCACTACAAATGAAAGAGAAAAGATTGATACAAACACAAGATAAGAACTCTGTCTCTAGTCACCTGTGGTTAGAAAAAAATAGAATTTCTTTATGGAATGCATAGGATCGGTCATTAAATATCACCGTGTCTATTAGAGACAGCTGAATATTTGTCTGCATTAATTATGCCAATCTGCATATTGGAGATTTTTCTTCTCAGCGAAGCCCCTTGTGTCTACAGCATAGACTTGAAGAATTCCATTTGGAATTGAAAACCAGACACACTTGCATTAGGTCGATCAAGCCAATGTTACGGACTGTTTCACAGTTGCCTGATAGTAACTATCCCAGGCCCAGTAGAAATTGTTCTCTGACCTCACTTGTTAACATTAATTAAAATATTCCCGTAGCTACCCAGACAGGTCTTTTTTTCAGGCACCAGGAGAAATACTTAAAGGAAAAACAAATCCTCTTTCATTTCACGGTGTCATTAAAAACACACAAACACACACAAACAAACAAACAATCTGAGGAAATTTTCCCTTTATTGTACCGTGTTAGGGAGTGGTTGGGATGATATGAAAAGGCCCTGTGAATGGCACACTGTGAGTGGCTGGGTTTTAAAGTGTGTACCAGATGTCTCTATGAACCCAGTAGTTCCGAAGGGTCAGCACAAGTCATGCTGAGACTAAGAAATAGTTTGATCACGTCATTGGCAACCATTTCAACTCCGAAAGCACGTTATGATTTCTATTTAAATTTTCTTTTACATCTTTCAGAAAATATTGTAGTTCTCATAAAGGAAACACCTAATTCTCACTAAAAATCTTCGTAGTACTTTGTTTTGAGGGGATATTATGAATTTTTTTTTTATTGGAATTACGTTATGATCTTTAAAGTATGTTTTCATAAATATATGTGCATGGATTTTTATTTTAATTATTTTTGTTACAAAAATTAAGATAGGCTATGTTTGAGATATGACTTTTGCATCATAAATACTGCAATAGTTTTTTTTTTTCCCATTATTTGCTTCTTGACTTGGTTCATGGTATGGTTTTCAGTGCAAAAATTGTTGTGTTATATTTATTTATCTACATAAACATTCATGTTTAGAAACAAATTTCATAGCCCAAGATTATTTCTATAAGTGTTTTTCGTGTGTGTGAGTATAAGAAGTAAAATGTTAACCCATTGTCACTTTTCAGATGGCAATTATTTCAAAACAATTTATTAAATAATCTATACATTGTCTCTTCTCCCATGATTTGAAATTGTGTCTTCATAAAATACTAAATTGCAATATGCATTTTGTTCTATAGCTGGACTCTCTGCTCCCTTATATTGATCTACCTTCTAATTATGCTTTGGAACATATAGTTTTATTTATTGCTGCTTTATTTCATATTTTATGGTGACTGATAAGTCCCTATCCTTATTACTTGTGTTCAGTTTACCTGGCTAGTTCTGAATTATCCAGCTGTCTTTGGATTATTTATTAACTTTCAAGAATTATGGAAATTTTGATTTAAATTGCCTTTAATTTATACAGCCATTGAAGGAAATTAATATCTTTTTTTTTTTTTGCCTTTTTCCATGTCCGGCAACGGATCACAACCCTCAGTGTTGCCCCCGTACCGGACCGGGACCGGCAACGGGATCGCAACCGTCGGTGTCGCTCCCGCGCCTCGCTCAGCCAGTGAGCGGGAACCGGTCTGTATGTGGGATCCGAACCCTCGGGCGGGAGCGCCACCGCGCTTCCCAAGCGGCGCACTATCCAGTGCGCCACCGGGCCGGCCCGAAATTAATATCTTTAACATATTAATCTTCATTAAATAAAAAATTATACTCAATTTATTTTTTTGTTTTTTATTCTATTTAAATTTTTTTCTATGTCTAGAAAGATTTGTATAGGTTTATGCATATAGCTGTCTGTATATATGATTATTTTTTGGACTTCAGAGGAATTTTGTAGAATTTTGGTTCATAAATCAGTGGTATGGCTGGGATATTAATCCAGCCCTTCAGGATTTCATGTATTTGTGGCTCACATGTATACACACATTGTATGTGAGGTGATGATAGATCAGTACTAGCAAGACTTATTTCACTGAAAGGTTCATATAGTAAATTTATATTTTCAGTTTTGTAAAAGAGTAGGTCCGAAAAATTGATGATCAAAAGTGTAATAAAACAGCATATGCTTTTATGACGTCTTCCTTTGGGGATGCATTTTGAAGAGATTAATTCAAACAAAATCACTCCAAGCTTAGAAACATACTGGAAGAATTGAGTAGTTATATAATCGGCTGCACTTCTAGTCTCAGATATAGGTGATCATGTAGCCAGAGTAGAAGGGGGAAGAAGTCAGATGTAAATTATCATATTTTTTGTGATGATGAAAAAACAAACAAAAAATGTCAAAACTAATGGAATGTTTCTTTGCTTTCAGAAAGTAGGCATATAGAAATTTTGATATGTTTACTGTGATAAATACGTCATACATGTGAACTAAATAAACGTTATGCCCCAGAGCTAACTTGGATACAGTCTTGATAGATACAATGTTTTGAAGCATTGGCCTCCTGCACATTTTCTACTCCTGGGTTCTCAGCCAGGGCTGCCGCCCTTGTCCTGGGGATGTTGTAGATATTTGACCTTGATCTTGGAGCTGACAAGCCCAGCTGGCACCCCTGGAGCCGCCCCTGCCCTTGTCCCTGAGCCTTGAGCCACAGCTGGGCTGCTGCCCCCTCAGCTGCCTGAGTTCTTCCGTGTGCAACAGGAAATAGTTTATTCTCATGTCATCTTTATCTCCTACAGCACAATAAACGCGTTGTACCAATAACCTAAAAGATCTTTAACTGGTATAAATTTATTTTAGAAAACGCATTTCTGCAATTCTTTTGTTAAAGTTGTGCCTAGCGCTCTGCTCCAGGTGGGGGGCTGGATGAAGCCTATAGTTTCACGTGCCAAGGCCAGAGGGCTGTGACCCCCTGCCCACCCTTCCTGGATCTGTAATCCACCTCACAGGAGGTGACTGTCATCTTCATAAGGCTGGCCTCTGTGCTTTCCTTTGATATCTTTTCTTCTTCAGGCCTGGTATTTCTGACCACATACTATTTTAATAATAACATTCTTATTCTAGAATTCTGCTCCTTCATTATTCAAGTATTTGCATTTAAGTTGGTTTGAGTGAGTTACAATGATTTAAGTAATAGTTTACAATAGGGCATAATATTTTGAGAATAGCTGCTCTATATGGAGTTAGTAGACCTATTATAGGCATTTCTAATGTTTGTCTATTTTCTAAATTCCCTTCAATATATCAGTATCTGTTTTATAAAAGCAAAAGAAAATTAACTTGCATAAGGAGCACTGAATATCTGTGTCTTCTATGAAATGTCAACAAGAGGAATGACCAACCCTCAAACCCATGTTCCAGTCATGTTGCCCAAGACAGACAAGGGGTGGTTTCTAGAAAATTCTGTTTGCTGTATCTGCACCAAGTGTCTCTCCCCTACACTCTGCCCAGGGTTTTTGTTTTTTGTTGGTTTGGTTGTTTTTGTTAGTTTGCTTTTGTTTTTAATCTTAGGACTCTATGAAGCAGCATCATTAGGGAAGAACTGAACTCCCTCCATTGGATAAACCTCAACCACATTTCCATGTAGACAGCAGCATAATAATTACACAGCATGAATTCAGGTGCTATCTGGGCTGAGCTCCACGTGACTAACCACTGATCCAGCGCCACTGCTGAGCTGATGCAGCCATTTTCAGCAGCGACACCCACAGTGCTTTCCTGGCTCTGGGTTAGTGTCTGTTCTACTTAGTTCGTTTTCTAGAGTACAAGAAATAAGAGCAGGAAAGGCAGAAGAAAGACTGCTTGCTACAAGGAAATATTGGAGAGATACAGAAGAAACTAAATACTTCTAGGGAAGAGGGGTCAGGAGGGATGGGCCCAGGGATGAGAGGAACGGGTTTTGGACCATGTAAATATATCACATATTTAACAGTTAACAGCAATAACACTTGTAACATGACACTGTGCTACCATAATTTTATATGACTGTACCAACCTCACTTCATGTGTTATACAACAGCTGTATTACCTTGCTTGCATTAATGATGATGCCAGAGGAGCGGGGGTCTGGGGGGGGGCAGTAGTTGACCTTAACCCACCCTGTCCTCTTACCAAGTTCTTGACTCCACCACAGGAAAGAATTCAAGAGCAGAGTCACAGTAGACAGTGAGAACGGCTTTAATGCAATGGATAAGAGATACAGATTTTACACAGAGAGTGCAGCCTGGCTCCAGAGACCCAGCAGGTCCCACACCAGGTTTAATACAGAAGAAAGAAATACCTCCTTAAAGTTTAGTACAGAGTGCAGGTGGGCTTAAGAGAATGAGCAGCCACTAGCTGAAAGTCAGTTTGATACAAAGGAAAGCATACACACTTGGGCCAGCGAAGAGTGGGTTGTTCCCAAGAAAGTGAGCAACCACCCCACCTTCTGCTGGGATTTGGCTTTTATAGTTTCACTGTCTAATACATATTCATGATATCTAATGCATATAAATTCTGCTTTACTGAGCATGCTCGACCAAGGTTATTTAAGCCCTTCCAAATGAGTATGCCCAGCCACTGGATTTGCATTGTCAGCCCCCAAAGTCTTCTATTTGTGCCCAAAATAGGTGCAACAGTAACTCTTCTCTAGGGGAGGGTTTAGAGCAAGGGCCTGAAACCCAAACGTGTGTCTGGAAATCTGAATCCAGGGAAACTGAACATTTCTTATCTCAACAAGAAGTGAGAATAACTTTGGTGCCAAACTTGTTCTTCTGCTCCTTGAATTAGATGTATGAGGGTCTTCATGGAAAGATTGGTGTTATCATTTAATCTATTTTTCCATGAACCTTTTGAAGTGCCCTCATGATTTTTATAAGGAAACACAAAAGGGCCATGGTACCGAGTGAATGATTCATTTTATACCAGAAGCAAATCACAATTATCATCCTCATTTTACCCACGTCGTAACTCAAAGTTTACCCCAAATTGACCTCTTCCCGGGGTTGATAAAAAGTGAACTATATTCTCTTCCGTTTATCCTCAACTTTTCCACCAGTTAACCTTCCCAAATTCTTTAGTCCATTGCTACAATGATTTTCCAGTTCCTGCAGAACAAAGCCCTGGCTTTTTAGGGCAGGATTGAAGGCTCTCCAAATTTGGACTCAGACGACCTGGTGCAATGCATGGGGACCTGCTGCACTCAGGGACGGCACACCCTGCCGTACTCACACCCAGACTGGCTCCACGAATTTGTGCAGCCTCCCTCCTGGGCCCTCAGACCTCCTGGACAAGCACCTGTGTTGTGGCTGCAGTTGGGACCCCACTGGCCATGGGTGTGGTGCGGACCCTGGCCCAGAGCCCATAGCTGAGTGATCTGTTCTTGTCACCAGCAAAGCCGGGAATGCAGGTACAGTGTCCGCTGTCACGTAGAGCCTCCAAATGTAACGGAGATGACTTGGGATCCAAAACCTGCTGCTCCAAAGCAGAACTGAGGAGCCCTGGCTTACAGAGGTACCCGTGGAGAATGAGGGCTCAGCTGACCGAGATGAGAAGGAATCCTCAGTGTGATGTGGGTGTCCCAAGGCAGAGTCACTGGGGCTGGATTAACAGACCTGGAGCAACCAGCGTGAAGGCAGCAGGAGCCCTTCTCTACTGTCTCTGGCGCCACCGACTGTGCCACATTAGCTCTGGGCATCTCATTTAGAGAGTATTAAACAAGCAAAACACAGAAAGCCATGGCCAAGGCAAGAGGCCAGAGAATGCCTGGGAGACAGAAGAGGGAGGCTATGGCAGCCACTTAGCTGTTCAGAGAAATGAAGGATAAAGGACGTGGTTGCCACTTTTGATCATTTGGGTGGTTCTCCTATGGAGGCGGCACCGTGTCCACCTCTGGATGGGCCTGATGGGTGGGTCAAGTTCAAATCCTGGGACAGAAAACTCCAGGCTACAGGATCCAAGAATGGCGAAGTCCCAGTGTGAGGCCAGAAATGGGGGCTCAGGCGTGCAGCTGCGTGGCCAGCCTGCAGGGGTCATGTGGGGACTGGAAAGGGCTTTGAAGTCATCCAAACCCTGTCAAAGGAGGATGTGAATCCCTCAGAGATTCCTCACTTCCCTAATCGCTCCCTCCCCAGCCCTGAACAGCTCCTCCCTCTGAAGCCTTCTGTCTCCATAAGAGGCCCTGCCTCATCCAGATGACTCCAACTTGCATGCTTCATCCTTGCTCCGAGCTAGTCCTGTGAATTCTGAGCACTACGAATCCATGCCCCCCTTTCCTGTCCCTTCCCATCGCAGCACTTTGCAGACCCTCTCTCGGGGCCTAACTGATCCCTGTTCCCACCTTTTCTTCCTCTGATCCAGGCTCTGCAGCCAGCAGCAAAGTGACCTCCCCTAAGGTGAGACCATGCCATCCCATTAAAACACTTCCCGAGTTCCTACTGGCTTTGGGATGAACCAGAACAGCTCCTCTGGCCCCTCAGGCTGCAGGGTGGGCTCAGACCCATCTCTCCAGACCCCTCCCAGGGGCCATGCTCCACCACTCCCTGTTCTCCCTCCACCCACTCCCACCCCAGCTTCTCCCAGGTCGTTTCCCGGATTGGGTGGAATGTGCCTCCCTCCGTGGGTGGGCCGGCACCTCCTGCACTGTGGGACCTCAGCCTGTAACCCCCACCCCAGTCTGGGCCCCACACCACCCTTGCTAGGGGCAGCCCTTCTGTCTTCACCTCACCTCCCAGCTCCTGGTTTTCCTTCCGATCACTTGTCATAGCTCATGATCAGTTTGCCTATTGGATTTTTGATGGTGGTGGTTGTTTTGGTCCATATCATTGGAAACCAGTTCTGTAGTGTTCAGGGGTCACCTCTCACATAGGCCAAGACACCCTTGATTCCCCTTCCCACAGCCCCCATAGTCACCCTTCTGACCCTACTTTGTTTTTTGTTTTTCTTTATAATACTTGACTCTCCCTGACATAATTTTATCAACTTCTCCTTCTTGACTCCCCCAAGCCCCCAGTATAGCATGAGCCCCACAGGTGCAGGAGCTCTGTATCCCCAGCCCCATGCCAGCCCTGTGCACACACAAGGAGATCATTAAATGTGGGATGAGTGTGTGTTATGTGACCAGATGTGGCAGGAGAGCTTCTGTAACACTTAGCCTCGTGTGTAACACACACCTGGGAGGTATCCAAATGCTTACTTAATAAATGTATAAGTGGATGACAAAATGTCTTCTTGGTCACCAGCAGAGTTCAATCTTTTAATTGCACAGTGAAAAAGGTCGAGGATTAGGAGTTGGAAAACCTTGCAGTCGTTTCCTAACCCTGCTTTTCACTCTGTGGGATGTTGGGAAAGCCGCAGGTCGTTTCTACACCGCAGCATCGTCACCTTCCAAGTGGGATAATGACATGACGTTGTCACATGATTACTGAGAGGTCAAGTGAAATGGGACAGACACGTACGCCCTCTTCTCGACCCTCTCAGCAACCTTTTGCCTAATGTGGTTGATGATTTTCTTCAAACTATAAATTTAACATATGCCTATTTTTTTTTTATTTGTGCGTCAGATATGCTTAAAATCTTTTGATTACCAAAGACTTCTCATAATTTCTTTAAAAATTCTGGGCCATTTTCCACTTTATCAGTGGGTGCGTGCCTGGGGTGATCAGTCATATGTGGTATCATCCTGAGGAAAGCATGTGAGCACTGAATCCAGTGTTGCTGCTCTGTTATTAAAAAAGAAAAGAGGTAAAAAGGAAATAGAGACACTGCCAATTTAGTATGTGGCAAATAGAGAAGGCTCTGGAATTACTCGTGATTTCAGGTTAATCTGGTTTCTTCCCCCTCAGTATTGAAAGTATGAAACTGAGTCTCATTAGTTTCGAATGACACTCATATGACAGAACCTATTTTCTTTCTCTTAATAGCATAGGCGTATTTGACATTAATGTAGTGGGACTGGGATTTAAAACCTCTATCCACCTCTCCTTAGGCTACAAAAGGATGACTGCAGAGTGTGTTAAAGAGCTGCAGGTTTTCAGCTTGGAAATTAAAAGTCGTAAAACAGAGAAGGTGTGGGACAGAGTGAAAGAGGCCATCCATGGCTAATGAAGTCACTGGTGGAGGTCATGTGACTGCAGTCCCCTACAGCAGCGGAAATTATGGTCACATCAGATGACCACAGAGCAGTGGGTAGGGAGGATGGGGTGGCATGCTTCCTTTGAAAATGTGAGATAAAAGCATCAAACTGGCAGATGGAATAAATCTACATCTGAACCATGTGTAACTACCTCCTTCAAATCTGGCTTGGCTTAAAGTCCTCTATGCTCAGGACACTCAGGCCTCAATGTTTTTCTTTGTCAGGGAAAGAAAAAGGAGCCTCAATTAGGAGAATGTATCTGAGGAGACCTCCTGGGGTCTGACACCACTGACACAAACTCTTCTTTCAGCTGAAAGACACTGACATCCAGTTCATGGCTTCCCTAGGAAACCCCGTTTTGACATTTTCTGGCAGCCGGGTAGTGTCTAAGAATTTAGTTCCAGTCTGGAGCAGGAGCCGCCTCTCCCCAGGCACCCGCCCCACGTGGTGCCAACACACCGTGAATCATTCCTGGACTTTCTCTTGGCCTCCTCCCTGCCCAGGGCCCTCCCAGCTCTCCTCAGTAGTCTGTCCTGTGTCCAAAATACTTCCTTAAACCTTTTTAAAATCCCATAAAACATGGATATGGCATTTATGGGAAACAGGATGCCAAATTCCATGCAGTTAAAGGAGTAGGATCAGTCACAATGAAACTTTCAAATTTGTGCATGATGGGATTGCATTTAATGCTGGAAGGACAAATAGGGTCTCGGGTCGGGATTAGTGCAGAAATTTGAAAACTACATACAGCATGAAGGAAAAAAGCAACCGAGATTTTCCAGGAAAAAAAAAAAAAAAAGATACAGGGAGAAAACATTAGTTTCCGTTTTACGGGTTAGAAATCCTTATGTCTAAAAGCACATCCTCAGGTATTTAGCACATTAGTCATCAATTTGCATTCATTAGTGACGTTTGTTTCAGGGAATGTCCTGAAGCTAATGGAGAAAGCTAACATTTGTCTTTTTTTCTGTTAGGCAGTTATGCAGATTAGAGCAGATTATCACTTAAACATTTTCTCATGGCAAATGTTTCCAAGCAAATTAAGCTCTCACTTCTCACAGTTCCTGAGTAAAGTTTTGTAGATATTTTGCTGAACTTATTCAATGTAATTTATATTTTGGTTGATATTCTTAATTAAATGTATTTTTTAAAATTTCATTTCCTAATTGTAATTGGTAAACAAAAACATATTAATTTTTATAAATTTATTTTGCATGGATCCATCTCACTAAAGGTTTCTATTGATTCTAATAGTTTTCAGTTGATTCTGTTTATTTTTCCCAGTACACAAGTACAATTACATTATCAGCAATTGCTATTTTTTTTTTTTTGTCTTTCGTTGTGACCGGTAAGGGGATCGCAACCCTTGGCTTGGTGTCGCCCGCACCGCGCTCAGCCAGTGAGTGCACCGGCCATCCCTATATAGGATCCGAACCCGCGGCGGGAGTGCCACTGAGCTCCCAAGCGCTGCACCCTCCTGAGTGCGCCACGGGGCCGGCCCAACAATTGCTATTTTTAATTGATTTTAACTTCTATGCTTTTTAGCATTTTTACTTATCATTTTTCTAGTGGTTTTATTTCATACATTTTGATCCTTTGCTCATAAATTTTCACAAGTTTAATAAAAAATAAAATGAGCAGCAATTTGTACAATCCTTGAAAAAATTGTATAGCATATTTAATACTGAAAGAAATACTTTGGATGGTATAAATATAAAAGAATATCACAGTATGATTGCTAAAGCCTGAATGCACCCTACCTCCCCCCAGATTCATGTGTTGAAATCCTGACCCCCAACGTGATGACATTAGGAGGTGGGGCCTTCAGAAGTGATTAGGTCATGAGGGTAGAGCACTCCCGAATGGGATTAGTGCCCTTACAAGGGGCTGAAGACACCAGAGATCTCCCCTTCTGCCATGTGAGCATAGAAATTGGGTCCTTACTGGACAGTGAATCTGCCAGTATTTTGAGTTTGTACTTCTCAGCCACCAGAACTGTGAGAAATATTTTTCTGTTCTTTATAAACTACCCAGCCTATGCTATTCTGTTATAGCAGTCAAATGGACTAAGACAATAATAAAAAGGAGCAATGTGGGTAAATAAAACTTTTCTCTCGAATTTTTGCTACATCTATGTAGAATGCCATGGATTTGGGTGAGGATGTTTGGGAGGTAGAGAAAATTAAAGCAATTAATCACAAATTTTCAATAAAATATAAATTATAGCATTTTAACTACAAATTCCTTAATATTTCAGATGAAAAATTATATGTGTGTGTATATGTATATATACCCATGAATGCACATATACCTATATTCTAAACCACAAGTTTTGAGCTTTTAAAAATAAGTAATTTTTTTAAAAGTCACATTTTTTTAAATTATCTTCACTTTGATAGCCAATTTAATTCATCTCAAATCTGTCAAAATTAAATTTATTCTGTTTTTAGTGTTTGTTTTAGACATGTAAGTTTAGAAAATACGCCCTATGCAATAGGAGTAGACTGTGTGTGCAGGTGTCACTTTAATGCATGGGACATTTCAGTAGGCTCTGAAAGTCCAAAGAGAATTCAGGGAACATTTTTACTCTGAGCAAGTAGATGTGGATCAGTGGTTTATGTATTAATTAACACTGCGGATCTGAACACAGAGATACGTGCCTTTCTAACATGGGCATCTCTTTTTCTCAATTTACGTTTTTCAGAAATGTTTTAAAGGTACATGACCAAAAAGAGTCATTCACTTCTTCCTTGGTAATTACCAGAACACTTGAGTCTCCTTCAATAAGGGCTGCAAGGATTCTGGCCTAGGCGCACTAAAAATGTTCCAGTAAGATTATAGAATGAAATGTTTCCTCTGTTGTTAAGGTTCTTAAAGTTAATGACTGTCTTCCCTGCCCTTACATTTGGAACTGATTAAGAGGTAGTGGAAGAAGTCAAAAAGACAAAGAACAAAATTGCTGCCTTTATTAGTAATAAGGCCACTCGCACACAAATGCGCTTCCTGTTCAACAGCCTTGAATTAAACCCAGCCAGTCATTGGATGAACTGAAAACTTTAGCCTCCCCTGCCCTAGAAAACTTACGTTAAAGAGGATCAGAGAATAGATGCTTATTTCAGACAGATTTCCAAACAAAACAGAGAGGAAGAGGGCAAATAGGATAAGTCCTATTTTTTTTTAAGTCTGCCAATCAAATAATTCACTTTGTTTCTATTTGGGAGGAATGGGCCAGAGGCCAGAAGTACAAAATAATGTAAAAGAAGACGTCCACATGAGAACACATTGAATTTTCTATTAAACTTAACGTCATCTCTTTATATGTCTGATTTGTTTGGGGAAGCCAAAATTCTAGTCATAAAGATAGCAAAAATGATCCCAGTCACCACCTCATCATAATATGAGTTCCTTCCCTCAAGCTGACCAGGGGTAGCCTGGAACTCTTTATGGGGGAGGCACAGAGGTCCTGTTTGGAATATTGGCCAAAGCATAACTTGAGGCAGGAGGCCACTCACAGAGCTGTTGTGCCTGGATGATTCAGAACACAGAAGTCGTTCTCACAGCATGACTTCAGTCATTGACTCAGAGTTTACCCTGGAAACCTGGAAAAGAGAAACCACATAAAGCCTACGCATATGTATTTATTCTCGTATCTCTATATCTCTACCTTTTTATATCTCCATCTCTATCTACTATCCATCTATCTACCTATATCTATCTGGAGCTGTCTATCAACCCATCTGTGCCTACGCATATGTATTTATTCTCATATCTCTATATCTCTATCTTTTTATATCTCCGTCTCTATCTACTATCCATCTATCTACCTATATCTATCTGGAGCTGTCTATCAACCCATCTGTGTACCTATCTCCGTCTCTATCTACTATCCATCTATCTACCTATATCTATCTGGAGCTGTCTATCAACCCATCTGTGTACCTGCCTACCTATATCTATCTATACATGTCTTTATATGTATCTATCTATATCTGTCTATTTTTCTATTTATCTATCTATATCTATGCACCTACCCACCTACCTACCTATATCTACCGATATCTTCTACCTACCTACATCTATCTTTCTTTCTATCTGCCTACCTATATCTATATGTGTCTATCTATCTATCTATCCAGCCAGCTATCTACAAGAGAAAATGTAATGCAGGGAAACCATTGCACAGGGGAGGGAGGAGCTGGGGGGCCAAAGAAGGAACGTGGGCATGCACATGGAGACCAGCGTCAGCAGGAAGCCCCTGCACCATGGCCAGTGGGTGTCACAGGGAGGCAGTGTAATGGGTCAATCTAGCCCCTGGGGAAGCTGAAGTCACATCAGCCACTGCCATGAGAGGCATAGAAAGGGAAGGCAATGCTGGCTTGCCCCTGCCTCCACCTTCTAGTCCCCCTCCAGTTCCTCCCAGGACCACAGCCAGTCAGTAGCCAATGCACCTGTAGCTGGGGAAAGCTCAAAGCCCTGGGGCCTTGCAATTCAAACCAGAGCAGTGGGAGAGAGAGGAACCGTCTGAAGCCATCAACAGGAAGAACAATTTTCTATCCTATTTTGAATAAAGGAAGCATTTAAGTCTTTAGAAAGGTTTGCATAACCATAGTTATTTTGCTTAAATGGATCTAAAATGGAAAGTTTTAATAACTTGGAAAATGGAGAAAAATGTAAAAAGCAGAGCAATTTCTAGGTAATTTAGTAAAACAGTATAAACCCTGCAAAGCTCCAGAGATTTTGAGGATGTCATTATTTCACAGCACAATGCAATAAAATACTTTATATCGGTTTCAACAATTGTTAAATAATGATTATATTGTGTAATGTTGAATATACTAATCCTGATTTGAGCATCATGTATTACACACAGGTATTGATATTCAACTCTGTACCCCACAGATATACACAATCAATCATGTTAAAACAATAAAAACAACAAAAACTGATCTGGGTTCCATGTAATCCATTAGGAATAGAAGAAAATACAAAGTGTAATTTTTATAAGCTGCTCAGTATTTCAGGTATTTTTTAAAAATCTAGAAAAGTTGTTTTCTATAATTTATTCTAGGTATCATAATATTTTAAGAACATAATTTAAATGCTATTATATGTGCTGTAAACTAATAAATTATAATTGTTCCTGACAAATGTAAAGATTAGATGAACAAATCATTGAGCATACAAAAATGTCTAAAATACTTACTAATTATTCTGGAATAAAATAAATTCTGTTTCTTTAGCTTCTATTCTTCTAATGAGCATTTAGTGTCTACTCAACATCAAGTACTCTTCTAGGTGAAGGGATTAAAAAAGCAAACAAAACAAAAAATATCCATGCCTTCATGAAGCTTACTTTCAAATGTGGGAAACAAAAAATAGATAAAATAAGGATTCAAAAAAGATGATATTTATTGATAGGTTTCATGGAGGAAAATATGTACAGAAGTAGATAGGAAAGGCCAAGTAGTTTGATGGGGGTTTCAATTTTGGAAAGAGTTGCTAAAAAGTCTCAAAGAGGAGATGAGGCTTGAAATAAGGATCTGGAGAAAGTGGGATGGAGAATTATCTGGAGCATGAGAAAGCACATTGCAGACAAAGAGCAGGTGAAGCATAACCGAGACACATTCAAGAAATGGAAAAGACACTTCAGTAGGAGTGGGAAAAGTGAGAAGATGAGGTTAGAGACTAGCTGTGGTGAGGACTGGGGGACAGATCAGGTAGGTCCTTGGAAGGGTTTTCTCAGGAAAACCATGGGAAGGTTTTGAGCACTGGAGCAGCATGCCCTAACCTTCCAGCCAGGGTTACTGGAGTATGTGATGGGGGAGCAGGTAAGAGTGGAGGCAGAAAAGCAGGGAGAAGCATGCTGCAAAAGGCCAGGCAAGAGAAGATGGGAACTTTTCCGGTTTCGACAGTCACCAGACTCTCCTTCCAATGGAATCAACAGTAAAACCGGACAGTACATGAGTCAACTGTTTTCAAGGACTGGGGAACAGGCGGCACAAGACACCGAGTCTGGGGAGAATCGAACACAGACGCTGGTGTGAAGATAGTCCTGCCTGCAGTGGCACCCAGGGTGGAACTCAGCGGAATGCAGTGTTGTTGAATGAGAAGTCAGAGACCGGAGTCTGGGCGGGCTGAAGTGGCTGGAAATGGTGGGGCAAGGCCTTGAGGCAGAAGCTGTACAGAGAGGAGACCCCAGAAGTAACTACGGGACTCACTTTGAAGCCTTGCATGGGCTGGTTGGGCATCCAAGACAACAGGCTCCTTGAGGCCTTGCAGAGAGAGCCTGTGTCAGGGCTGAGAGCTGAACATGATGCAAGAGGTCAGTAGGACTCACAGGCACCGGTGTTCTGATGCCACACGGGTGGAGAAACCTCACTGAACACCTGGAACTCCACTTGAGATCCCAGGAAATGGCACACCTTGTAAATGAGGATCTCACTTTACAATAGCGTCAACATCCCAAGACTAAATTGAAAAGTGAAATAGATACGTGTTAACAAAAGAGGACAGTCTGACAGGGTCCACACAATATGGTTGCCTCTCATAACAAAATGTAACATTCTTAAAAAGAAGACAACCTACTGCCTTGTATCACTCACAATATTCAGAATACAGTAAAAATCGACTAAGCATGCAGAGAAGCAAATAAAAATATGACCCATTAATAAGCAGGAAAAAGTGGTGAATAGAACAGAGTCCAAAATAAGCAGATGTTAGGATATCAGACAAGGATTTTGAAGCAGCATTATAAGTACATTCAAAAACTTTAGGATATGGGGCCATGAAAAATGATTCCATTGTACAATGTTGAGTATACTAATGAGCCTTAGTTGAGCATCACATATTGAACAGAGATATTGATATTAAGTCTGTACTCCATAGATATGTATAATCAACTATGTCTCAATAATAAAAAAAAGGAAAAAAAACACTTTTAGGGAAAGTGATCATGATGAGTAAACTGATGGAAAAAATTGAGTATACTAATGAGCCTTAGTTGAGCATCATATATTGAACAGAGATATTGATATTAAGTCTGCACTCCACAGATATGTATAATCAACCATGTCTCAATAATAAAAAAAAAGGAAAAAAAACACTTTTAGGGAAAGTGATCATGATGAGTAAACTGATGGAAAAACATCTCCAATCACAAGAAAACTATGATAAAAAAATTAAATGGAACAGCTGAGACTCAAAATTTCGATATCTGAAGTGAAAAATTCAATGGATGGGCTTAACACTGTGTTAACATACAAAGAACTGGACATATTTAATATGTACAACTTGATGGGTTTGGTGATATCCACATACCCATGAAACCATCACCACAATCTATTCCATAAATCTACCCGTCGCCTTCAAAAGATTCCATCTGCTCTACCTATTTATAATAATAACATTTTTGTGTGTGTGATAAAATATTTATGTACCTCTTAGGAAATTTTTAAGGACGCCATACAGTATTGTTACCTATAGGCACTATGCTGTGCAGTAGATCTCTAGGACTTCTAAATTTGCGTAACACAAACTTTGTACACTTTGACTAATACCTCCCGATTTCCGACTCCCCCTTGCCTCCGGTAACCACCATTCCACTCTCTGCTTCTACGAGTCCTACTATTTTGGATTCCTCATATAGGTGGCATCACGTAGGATGTGTCTTTCTGGGATTGGTTCATTTCACTTAGCATCATGTCCTCCAGCTATACCCATACTGGCACAAATAGCAGGATTTCCTTTTTGTTAAGGCTGAATAACATTCTATTGCACGTATATACCACATTTTCCTTATCTGTTTATCAGTTTGTGGACATTAAGGGTGTTTACATATCTTGACTATTGTGAACAATGTTGCAATGAATATGGAAGTGCAGATTATTTCTCCAACATACTGACTTCACTTCCCTTGAATATATACCCAGCAGTGGGATTGCTGAGTCATATGTCAGCTCTATGTTTAATTTTTTGAGAAATTTCCACACTTTTGTCCATAGTGGCTGTGCCCATTTATGTTCCCACCAACAGTGTACCTGGTCTCCATTTCTCCACATCCTTGCC
>NW_007729167.1:190491-200094 GCF_000696425.1 Galeopterus variegatus
CTGTGCCCATTTATGTTCCCACCAACAGTGTACCTGGTCTCCATTTCTCCACATCCTTGCCCATACCTCTCTTTTGTTTTATTTTGTTTTGTTAATAGTCATTCCAAGAGGTGTAAAGTGATAGCTCACTGTGGTTTTGATTTGTACTTTCTAGATGATGGATAATGTTTAGCATGCTTTTATGTGGTGGTTGCTCCATTGTATCTTTTTGTTTTTTTGGGGAAAATATCTATATCTATTTAGGTCTTTTGCACATTTTTTAATATTGTTGTTTATTGATTGATTGATTGATAGATACTGGGCTGTAGGAGTTCCTTACACATTTTGCAAATTAATCCCTTAAATATATGCTTAGCAAATATTTTCCCCACTCTGTATGTGGCCTTTTCATTTGCTGTTTCCTTGGCTGTGCCGAAGCCCTTTTGGTTGATGTGGTCCCACTTGTCTATATTTGCTTCTTTTGCCTCTGCTTTTGGTGTCATATCCAAAAAATTATGGCCAAAGCCAATATCAAGAAACTTTCCCTTATGCTTTCTTCTAGGTGTTTATGGTTTCAGGATTTATGGTTAGGTCTTTAATTTATTTTGAGTTTATTTTTGTGTGTGGTGTAAAATAAGGGTCCAAAATGATTCATTTGCATGTGAATATCTAGTTTTTCCAGCACCATTTATTGAAGAAACTATACTTTAACCATTGTGTTCTCTTGGTGTCCATGTCAAAAATTTGTTGACTGTATATGCTTGGGCTTAATTCCGGGCTCTCATTCTGTTGCATTAGTCTGTATGTCTGTTTTTATGCCAATGCTGTACTGTTTTAATTACTATAGCTCTTTAATATATTTTGAAATCAGAAACTGTGAAGCTTCCAGCTTTGTTCTTTTTGCCCAAAATTGTTTTGGCTATTCAGGGTCTTTTGTGGTTCCATNTATTTCTATTTTTATAGAAATGCTATTAGAATTTTGATAGTGATGTCACTGAATCTTTAGATCACCTTGGGTAGTATGGACATTTTAACAATACTAATTCTTTGTGTATATGAACATGGGATTTCTTTCCATTTATTTGTGTCTGCTTTAATTTCTTTCATCAGTATTTTGGTTTCCAGTGTACAAATCTTTCACATATGCTATGGTTTGAATGTTTGCCCCCTCCAAAACTCACGTTGAAATTTAATTTGCATTGCAGCAGTATTAAGAGGCAGAATAATTCAGAGGTGATTATACCATGAGAGCTCTGTCCCCATGGGTGGTATTAATGCTGTTATAAAAGGGGAAGTTTAGTCGCCTCTTGTTCTATCTAGCTCTTTCTGCCCCTCTGCCATGCAATGATGCAGCAAGAATGCCCTCACTAGAGGCCAGCACCATGATCTTGGATTTCCCAGCCTCCAGGACTGTGAGCCAATAAATTCTTGTTGATTATAAATTACCCAATTCATGATATTCTGTTATAGCAGCACAAAATGAACTAAGACAGCATCCTTGATTAAGTTTATTCCTAAATATTTTATTCTTTTAGATGCTATTATAAATGGGATTTTAAAAAAAATTTTCTGTTTGGATTGTTTCTCGTCAGTGCACAGAAATGCAATAGATTTTGTATGTCCATTTTGTATCCTGTAATTTTATTGTATTTGTTTATTAGTTCTAACAGTTTTTTTGTTTGTGAAATCTTTAGGGTATTCTACATATAAGATCATGTCATCTGCAAGAAGAAAGAATTGTATTTCCTCCTTTCCTATTTGGATACTTTCCTTTTCTTGCCTATTTGTTCTTGCAATGATTTCCAGTATTATGTTGAATAAAAGTTCCAAGAGTGTGTATCATTGCCTTGTTCCAAATCTCACAGGAAATGTTTTCAGTTATTCATCATTGAGGATGATATTAGCAGTGAGCTTTTTCTATATGGGTTTTGCTTTGTTGAGGTAAGTTCCTTCTATACTGAATTTCTTGGAAGATTTTTAACATGAAAGAGTGTTGATTTTTTTCAAATGCTTTTTGTGCATCTATTGACATCATCATGTGTGTTAGTTCATTTTCTGTTGCTCATAACAGAACACCTGAAACTGGGTAATTTATGAAAAAATGAAATTCATTTCTTACAGTTTTGGAGGCTGGGAAGCCCAAGGTCTGGGGAATACATCTGTTGAGGGCCTTCTTCTTTGTGGGAACTATACAGAATCTAGAGACAACACAGAGTATCACATGGCCAGAGTGGCCAGAGCACTTTAACATGCTCACTTGTTTTCCTTATAAAGCCACAAGTGCCCCTCCTGTGACAACCCACTACTCCATGAATGGATTAATCTATTCATGAAGGCACAGTTGCCATAATCCAATCACCCCTTAAAAGCTCCACCCTTCAATTATTGTAATTGAATTGCCCATCCTCTTAACAGTGTTACAATGGGGATCATGTTTCCAGCACATGAATTTGGGGGGACACATTCAAATCTTAGCATCTTGGGATTTTTATTCTTCATTCTGTTAACATGGTATATATCACACAGATTGATTTGCATATTTGCATATGTTGAGACATCCATGCATCCCAGGCATNTTTGATAGTGATGTCACTGAATCTTTAGATCACCTTGGGTAGTATGGACATTTTAACAATATTAATTCTTTGAGTATATGAACATGGGATTTCTTTCCATTTATTTGTGTCTGCTTTAATTTCTTTCATCAGCATTTTAGTTTCCAGTGTACAAATCTTTCACATATGCTATGGTTTGAATGTTTGCCCCCTCCAAAACTCATGTTGAAATTTAATTTGCATTGCAGCAGTATTAAGAGGCAGAATAATTCAGAGGTGATTATACCATGAGGGCTCTGTCCCCATGGGTGGTATTAATGCTGTTATAAAAGTGGAAGTTTAGTCACCTCTTGTTCTATCTAGCTCTTTCTGCCCCTCTGCCATGCAATGATGCAGCAAGAATGCCCTCACTAGAGGCCAGCACCATGATCTTGGATTTCCCAGCCTCCAGGACTGTGAGCCAATAAATTCTTGTTGATTATAAATTACCCAATCCGTTCTATTTTGTTATAGCAGCAACCATGATATTCTGTTATAGCAGCACAAAATGAACTAAGACAGCATCCTTGATTAAGTTTATTCCTAAGTATTTTATTCTTTTAGATGCTATTATAAATGGGATTTTTTTAAAAAAAAATTTCTGTTTGGATTGTTTCTTGTCAGTGCACAGAAATGCAATAGATTTTGTATGTCCATTTTGTATCCTGTAATTTTATTGTATTTGTTTATTAGTTCTCACAGTTTTTTTTTGTGTGTGAAATCTTTAGGGTATTCTACATATAAGATCATGTCATCTGTAAGAAGAGAGAATTGTATTTCCTCCTTTCCTATTTGGATACTTTCCTTTTCTTGCCTATTTGTTCTTGCAATGATTTCCAGTATTATGTTGAATACAAGTGCCAAGAGTGGGTATCATTGCCTTGTTCCAAATCTCACAGGAAATGTTTTCAGTTATTCATCATTGAGGATGATATTAGCAGTGAGCTTTTTCTATATGGGTTTTGCTTTGTTGAGGTAAGTTCCTTCTATACTGAATTTCTTGGAAGATTTTTAACATGAAAAAATGTTGATTTTTTTCAAATGCTTTTTGTGCATCTATTGACATCATCATCTGTGTTAGTTCATTTTCTGTTGCTCATAACAGAACACCTGAAACTGGGTAATTTATGAAAAAATGAAATTCATTTCTTACAGTTTTGGAGGCTGGGAATCCCAAGGTCTGGGGAATACATCTGTTGAGGGCCTTCTTCTTTGTGGGAACTATACAGAGTCTAGAGACAACACAGAGTATCACATGGCCAGAGTGGCCAGAGCACTTTAACATGCTCACTTGTTTTCCTTATAAAGCCACAAGTGCCCCTCCTGTGACAACCCACTACTCCATGAATGGATTAATCTATTCATGAAGGCACAGTTGCCATAATCCAATCACCCCTTAAAAGCTCCACCCTTCAATTATTGTAATTGAATTGCCCATTCTCTTAACAGTTTTACAATGGGGATCATGTTTGCAGCACATGAATTTGGGGGGACACATTCAAATCTTAGCATCTTGGGATATTTATTCTTCATTCTGTTAACATGGTATATCACACAGATTGATTTGCATATTTGCATATGTTGAGACATCCATGCATCCCAGGCATAAATCCCACTTAGTCATGGTGTATCCTCCTTTGAATGTACTGTTGAATTCTATTTATTAATATTTTATTGAGAATTTTGGCATTCATTCTTATCAAGGATATTGTCCTGCAGTATTCTTTCTTGTTGTATCTTTGTCTGGTTTTGGTATCAGTGTGATACAGGCCTCATAAAAAGAGTTTGGAAGTGTTTTCTCTTCTCTTTTTTGTGAGAGTTTTAAAAAGATTGGAATTAATTCTTCTTTAAATCTTTAGTACAATTGTAAAATCATCTGGTCCTGAGCTTTTCTTTGCTGGAAGGTTTTTTATTTACTGATTCAATTTTCTTATTTATTATCAGTCTTCTGAGGCTTTATATTTTTTCTTGATTCAGTCTTTGTGCATTGTACATTTCTGTGAGTTTATTCAACTCTACTAGATGTCCAAATTATTGGCATATAATTCTTCTTAATAGTCCTTTATGATTTTTTTTTTATTTCTGTGGTATCTGTTGTAATGTTTCTTCTCTAGTTAGTGATTTTATTTAAGCCTTTTTATTTTTTTCTTAATAGTCTAGCTAAAATTTGTCCTTTTATTAATTTTTTTAAGAAGGATGCTTGTTTATCACTTTTTTATTGTTTTTCTATTTATTTATTGCACTTTTTTGCTCTCCTATTTATTATTTCCTTCTTTCTGCTAAATATGGGCTCATTTTATTCTTTTTATAGCCTTTTGAGATATAAAGTTAAGTTGTTTACTTCAGATATTTATTGTCTTTTAATGTAGCTATTTATCACTATAAATTTCCTTTTTATTTATGTTTTTACTGCTTCTCATATTTCTTTGTTTGTTATGTTTTTATTTTGGTTTATCTTGAGATATTTTCTAATCTCTTTTTTGATTTACTTCTTTGACCCAATGGTTGTTCAAAAGTTTATAGTTTAATTTCCATGTATTTGTAAATTTCTCCCATTTTCAGTTTCTTATTGATATCTGGTTTTCTTCCATTTTATTCAGGAAAAAACGCTTGGAATGATTTCAATCTTCTTCAATTCATTAAGACTTGATCAGGACTTAGTATGTTATGTATACTGGATAATATTGTACCTATGCTTGAGAAAAACTGTTCTGCTGCTTTTGGGTAAATTTTTTGGATATGTTTATTAGGTCAATTTGATCTATAGTGTTGCTCAAGTCTGCTATTTCCTTATCAATTTTCTTTCTGTATGATCTATCAATTGTTAAAAGTGGGTTATGAAGTCTTCTTCTGTTATTGTGTTGCTATCTATTTCTGTTTTCAGACCTTTCAACGTATGCTTTATATATTTAGGTACCCAAATATCGGTTGCACATATATTAATGATTGTTACATCTTTCTGTTAAATTAACCATTTGATTATTATGTAATGACCTTTTTTGTCTCTGTGACAGTATTTGATTTAAAGTCTATTTTGTCCTATATAAGTGTAGCCACCCCCACTCTCTTTTGTTTACCATTGGCAGGGAATATCTTTTCTCATCCCTTCTCTTGTAGCCTGAGTATGTCTTTAAGTCTTGTTGTTGTTGTTTATCTTTAAATTATTTAGCTACTCTATATCTTTTGAATGGTGAGATTAATACATTTGTATTTAAGGGAATTATTGATAAGTAAAGATAACTAAATTATTGATAACTAAATTACTACTGTCATTTAGTTTTCTGTCTGTTTTTGTGGTTCTTTTGTTCCTGTCTTCCTTTTTCACTGTCTTCCTTTATGGTGTAATGGCCTTTGTAGTGATATACTTTGATTTTATTTTCTTAACATTTTTTTATTTACTATACCTGTTTTCTTTGTGGTTAGCATGAAGCTCACATAAAACTATGTACAGTTACAACAGTCTATTTTAAGTCAATTGCAACTTAACTTCAAATATTTACAAAAACTCTATGTTTTTACTGTCCCTCACACACTTTATATTGTTGATGTCAGAATTTATTTCTTTTTATATTGTGTGTCCATTAACCAATTTTTTGCAGTTATAGTTTTTTGTCTTTTAACTTCTAAGTTTAAAAGTGATTTATGTATCACCATCATAGAATTACATTATTATGTATTTGTCTATATATTTACCCTTACCAGTGAGATTTATACTTTCATATTGCTGTTCAGTGTCCTTTCATTTTAACTTGAAGAACTGTCTTTATCAATCCTAGTGGTGACAAACTTCCTCAGTTTTTGATTGTCTGGAAAAGTCATTATCTCTCCTTTATTTTCAAAGTACAGTTTTCCTGGCTATAGAATTCATAGCTGGCAGTTTGTTTGTTTGTTTGTTTGTTTCTCTCAGCACTTCTTAGTATTTTAGCCTTCTTTATTTTATAATATTATTTTGTTACATTCTGTAATATTGTTGCAGAACAGTTGGTGGGGAGGGGGAGAGGAGAAGGGGGAAAAATAGGGTGGGAGAAGGAGGAAGGAGGAGAGGTGGGGTTGAGGCCTGTGGCACCTTCCTCATTCCTGCATGGGGCACCAGAGGGCTTCCAGCATTTGCTTGGTTATTGCTGGGCTGGAAGCACATGTCAGAGGGGTGTGGCTGAAGACCACACCCCTCAATGCCCCAGCTTGGGAGCCCAGGGAACTCCTTGCAGTGGCTTAGTGCTTGCCACTGGGCTGGTTGAGGGTTTTGGGTGGGGCACAGCCAAGGCCTGAGGCCCATCACAGCCCCAGCTCCGGAGAGCCCAGGACACTTCATGAGGTGGCTTGGTGTTAGTCACTGGCCTGGTGGCAGGTGTTGGGAAGCATAGCTGGGCCCCTCCAGCCCTCCCCTTCCCTGGCTTGGTAGACCAGGGGACTTCTGGTCCTTCTAGATTTTATAGGTGTTCTTTGGTGATGTGAGACATTTACTAGTTAATATCGAACTTTGTCTCTGGTCTGTGGGCATTTTGTTTTATCTTTCAGTTCTGTGTTGGATTATTTCCTCTCTTACCACTTAACTCTGCACTGGAACTAATTTGTTGTCCTTTTCTTACTTCTGAAATGGAGGAACTTCCTGTGGGGACCAGCACTTGAGCCCTGTAGTTGAGCTAAATTGCTTCATTTCTGCTGATTCCCTGGGGAGGCTTTTTGTGCAGCTCAGGGTTTTGTTTTGTTTTTTTGTCCTTTTTGAGACCGGCTGCACTGCACTCAGCCAGTGAGTGCATCGGCCATCCCTATATAGGATCCGAACCCGCAGCGGGAGCGCTGCTGCGCTCTCAGCTCCGCACTCTCCCGAGTGCGCCATGGGCTCGGCCCTGCAGCTCAGGTTTTAATGGTCAACTTTATACGTACTCCCAGGTCTCATGAGGTCTGGTACACCTGGGTTGTGTAGAAGCTCTAGAGCCTGAGTCTTTTCAGCAAACTGCACCCCCCACAGTTCTATATTCCTGACCAATATCCTCTGAATGGTCTTGCACTCAGCTGTGCATGCTGTGCGCCAGTATTTTCCTGGTCAGCCAGTCTCCCACACTGCCCCTGCTCCTACCACTTCCCTTGGTATGGGCTGTTCACCAAATACTTGTGATGGTTCACCAGCCTCTGAGTGGCTCCTTTTTTCAGTTGTTTTGGCTTCTCACTCCTATGTGGATCCATTGGGAACCCTGTTGGTGGTCTTGCTGGCCTGGGAGCCACCAATGCCCTCTTCTCCCCCACCACCTCCAAGCAACTTCATCCAAAGGGCACAGCTGTGGCTTTTGCCAGCTCCTGCTCCACGTGCCCACTAGCTCCAGACTTGAAGCAGCCAAGGCTCAAAACAGTCGGAGTGGTCCTTTCTTTCTCTCATCGTGGCTTCTCCCACCGTCATGCACTCCATAGATCTTTCTTCCTCTTCCCCTGAGCTCTAGCGGCCCCAGCTTGGCTGCTGTTTCTTTTTAATAGTTGTAAATTGGTTGATTTGTGGGAGAGAGTGATGCTTGGATACCATCTATTCCACCATCTCGACTGGAAGCCTCTCAGCACTTGGAACGTATACTTCCACCCTCTCTTGGATGGCAAGACTTCTGCTGGGAAATTGATTTTTATGGGGGTTTTTGTATTGATGAGTTGTGGTACTCTTATTGCTTTCAAAATTCTCTTTGTCTCTGACTTTTGACTATTTAACTTTAATGTGTCTTAGTGTAAGTCTTTTAAGGTTATATCTGTTTGAGATGCTTTCAGCTTCATAAATTTCTATGTCCATTGTTCCCCTTAGATTTGAAAAGATTTTAGGAATTATTTCTTTAAATAACTTTCTGCATCTTTCCTCATCCTTCTACTGTGGAATTTACATAATGCATATGTTCACTTGATGGTGTCCCGTCATCCCTGAGGTGTTCATTCTTTTTTCTTTTCTTTTTTTTTTTCTTTTTGTTCCTCTTACTGGATAATTTCAAATTACTTATCTTTGAGTTTGTGGATGCTTTCTTATTCTTGATCAAGTCTGTTGTTGAAGCTATTAATTTTTTGTTATATGCTTTATTTCCAGAATTTCTATTTGATTCATTTTTATGGTTTCTATCTCTTTGTTGAACCCTCATTTTGTTCAGGTATTGTTTCCCTGATTTCATTTAGTTGTCTCTCTGTGTTATTTTGTAGCACATTGAGCTTGTTTAAGAATATTATTTTGAATTCTTTGTTGCACAGTTCACAGATCTCTATTTATTGAGGGTCAATTACTGGACATTTATTTTATTCTTTTAGTGGTGTCATGTTTCCAAAATTCATGATCTTTGTAGCCTTGCACTGGTGTGCACATTCAAAGAAGCAGTCACCTTTTTCAGTCTTTATAGGCTGGCTTCAGCAGGGAAAATCATTTACCAGTCATCCTGGCCAGAAATTCTAGGTGGCCCCGTTGGTAGAGTTGATGGGCAGGTCTGCTGCTGAGGACCGTGGGTTGGCTATTGGGATCTGCATACTGTATAGCAACAGTCTTTGTTCTCAGCTTTCCCCAGGTGATTCCCCTCTTGTTCCAAGAATGTGGTCTCTTGGATAGCAGCTCCAAAAACTGGGGGAGTTGGATCCTCACTATGTTCTCTCCTTCCCCCATGGGAGAACATGCAGGCTGAAAGGATCTCTTTGGCACTGCAGCATGCCGGCTTGGAGAGGGATGATGCACCCAGAGTGAAACTGTTTTGTTTATCTTTTCAATGCCTCTTTTACTTTCATTGTGATACACTGAGGTGCTGTAATCTCTTACTTGCATTCCAGATCCAGATCTCTCATAAAGGCATTTTTGTCCATGGATGGTTATTAAATTGGTGTTTTGGGGGGTACAGGGGCTGGAACTTTCTATTCTACCATGTTGCTGACACCACTCACTCAGGAAAGTCTTTTCAACAAAGGATGCAGGAACGACTGGATATCCATGTGGAAAAAAGTGAACCTTGATTCTTACTTAGCTCACACCACATAAAAATTTTAATTGATATGAATCATTGACACAAAAATAAAAACTAAA
>NW_007729167.1:200507-203888 GCF_000696425.1 Galeopterus variegatus
AGCTCACACCACATAAAAATTTTAATTGATATGAATCATTGACACAAAAATAAAAACTAAAACTATAGTATTCTAGATACAAAATATAAGATAATATATTCCTAATCTTAGGTTAGAAAAAAGATATCTTGGCGAGAAAAAAAAAGAAACAAAAATGTAAATAAAATTTAATGTACTAATTAAGATTTATTGTAATTAAAATATTCTACTCACAAAAGACAGCATTGAGAAAATGTGGAAAGTAAATGCAAACTATAATTTGGGAGGAAATTTGTACAAAAAAATGTATCTGATATATACTTCTATCCAGAATATATATAAATGAATAATATGAAATCAGAAAGTCAATATAAAAAAAAAAAGATTTGGACAAACTAAGTAGATAAGGAATATCAAAATGCCAAGGTTGTCAGGATGGATGAAAACCACAATAGAACTACATGCTTTCTACAAGGGACCCACTTTAAATTCAAAAACACAAATAGGTTGAACGTAAAAAGATAGACATATATCATGCAAATAGCACAAAACAACTAGCTGGACTGACTGTTAAAACTAGAAAAAATACTGTAAGACAAAATTATTACTAGAGACAAAAAGTGACATTTCAAAATGATAAAAGGTTCTGTCCATTAGGACTATATAATAATATAACAACTGTAAACCTATGATTCTAACAACATGAATATTAAAAAGTACATGAAGCAAAGGTGATGAAGAAATAGACAATTTAATTATAATTGGGGTCTTAAATAACCTGTTTTAATCATAGATCTAACAATTGAACAAAAGATGAGCAAAGCAGTAGAAGACTTGAAGAGCAGCATAAACTAACTAGACCTAACAGAAATCTCTATAAACCTTCCCTCAAATGCAGCATAATACAAATATTTGTCAAGCACACATAGTACATTCTCCAGGATTCCCCAAATGCCAGGCTATAAAACATCCTCAATAAATTTAAAAGGATTGAAATTACATGTAGTACATTCTCTGACTATAGTAAAATAGAATTCAAGTCAATAAAAAGAAAAATAAATAAAAAGAATTTGAATAAAAATAAATTAAATGAAATAAAACAAAATTTCAGAAATTCACTAATATGTTGAAATTAGCTAACTTACTCCTAAATAAACAATGAACAAGAAGCGAGTCAACAGGTAATTTGAATAAAAATAAATTAAATGAAATAAAACAAAATTTCAGAAATTCACAAATATGTTGAAATTAGCTAACTTACTCCTAAATAAACAATGAACAAGAAGCGAGTCAACAGGGAATGAGCAAATATTTTGAGATGAATGATACTGATGACACAGCACACAAAAAAGTATGGTGTGCAGCCAAGGCAATTGTCAGTGAGGAATGTATAGTCTATGCATCTATACTTAGAAAAAGGAAGATGTCAAATCCATAAATTTACCTTCTGTTTTAAGAAACTGGAAAATAAGAGAAAATAAATTAAATAGCGAATAGACAACAGTAAAGGGGAGAAAAGTTGGATCTTTGAATAGATTATGGAAATTGACAAACCTTCAGGTAAATGACCAACCAACCAACCAACCAACAAACAACAAAATAAACAGCAACAAAAACAAATTTATAAGACTGTAATTAGCAATATCACAAATAAAAGAACACATTGTTATCGACCTTGCAGAAATAAAAAGGAAGATAAAAGAATACTATAAATAATAAGATGCTAATAAATCTGTTAACTTAAGTGAAATGGACAAATTTATAGAAAGGTGTAAACAAAACTGACTTAAAAAGAAATAGAAAATATGAATAGAACTGTTTCAATTAAAGATATTGAATTAGTAATTCCCACAGAAAGAAGTGCAGGCCCAGATGGCACCAGTAGTGAATTCTATGAAAGATAAAAATTAATGCCAACTCTTCACAAACTTTTCCAAAAACAGAAGAGGGAACACTCCCCAACCCATTTTTTTAAGCTAGTATTACCATGATACCAAAGCATACAAAGACATTACAGAAAAAGAAACTTCAAGCCAATCTCCTTTATAAATATGGATGAAAGAAACTCCTCAACAAAATAGTAGCCAATGAGTATAGCAATATACAAGTTTATGAACCATGACCAAGTGGTACTTATCCCAGGAATGCAGCATTGATTTAACATCATCAAGTCAATTAATGTAGCACAAAGCATCAGTAGAATGAAGGAGAAAAATCTTATGATTATCTCAATATGCACAGAAAAAGCATTTAACAAATATTGCATGTCTTCATGATATAAATACTTAACAAAATAGGAATAGAGGGCAACTTCCTAAACCTGATAAAGGCCATTTAAAAAAAATATGCATCATACTTCATGGTGGAAGAATAAATGCTTTCCCTCTAAGATCAGAAATGAGACACAAATGTCAGTTCTCAACACTTCTATTAAACATTCTCCTGGAGGTTCTAACCAGTACAATTAGAAAAGAAAAAAATAAAATAACAAGCACTCAGATTGGAAAGAAAAACAAAATAACATTTCTATTTGCAGACAAAATGATCTATGAACAGAAAATCGTAAGGAATTCACTAAGTAATTTCACTTACTGTGAAAACTAAGAAAGTTTAGCAAGGTTGCAATATAAAAAATCAATTGCATTTCTATAAAATAGCAATTAACTAACAATCTGAAAGAAAATTAAGAAAACAATTGAAATTACAGTAGCATAAAAGGAATGGAATACTTAGATATAAATCTTAAAGTTCTACAAACATAAATTCCATATCAATAGAGAGACACCATGTGTTCTGCACAGCATAAAAAAAACAACCAACCAACCAACCAAACAAACAAACAAAGGAGTTAACAGAGGTAAGGTAAAGGAGAGGCCCAAGACCCGTGGTGATCATGTGCCGTGAGGCAAAAGCATGACCGCACAGGTAGGTGCCACTGCCAGACCCCACCACCATCCTGGGTGAGTGTGAGCTGACCAGGGAAGCCCCCCAGAGAGGCCTGAGAGCTGCAGTGACCACATATCCCAAGGCACCCATATGGGAACTGGTAGGTGCCACTGCTGGATTCCCAGCCCAATCCAATCCCTACAGCCCAGAGAGGCTCAAACCTTCCACCCACAGACACTGAGGCAGCTGTGCCAAATTGACGATCTTGGAAGGAGCCAAGACAGACAATACTGGTACATGAGTGGACCATGAAATCCCTTGCCACAATGACTAAAAACCAAAGGAAAGATACCAGAAATATGAAAAATCAATAAAGTACACTACCAAAGGATAAGCACTCTCAACCTCTAGATCCTATAGAACAAGAAGCCATTGAAATGAATGACAAGGAATTTTGAGCAATAATTTTAAGGAAATTAAATGAGATACAAGAAAACTCAGCTAAACAACATGATA
>NW_007729167.1:205455-206576 GCF_000696425.1 Galeopterus variegatus
ACTCTATTAGACCTAAACAAGGAGATAGACACTAATACCATAATAGCAGGGGACCTGAACTCCCCACTATCAATATTGCACAGATCATCTAGTCAAAGAATCAGCAGAGAAACAGAAGATCTAAACAATACTCTAGACAGATTGGACTTGACAGATATCTACAGAACATTCGATCCAATAACGTCAGAGTATTCATTCTTTTTATCAGCACATGGATCATTCTCCAGGACAGATAACATGTTAGGTCACAAATTAGGTCTCATCAAATTCAAAAAAATTGGAATTATCCCACGTATTTTTTCAGATCACAATGGATTAAAATTANAGAGATTTCCACCCAAGAATCCTTTACCCTGCAAGGCCATCCTTCCAAAAGGAAGGGCAAATAGTATAATTCTCAGACAAACAAAAACTGTGGGAGTTCACTACCACACGACCAGCCTTACAAGAAACTCTCAAGGGACTACTGGGTTTGGTACCTGAAAAATAACTACCTCTTCCAGAAAAACTCAAGAAAAATCAAAACTCACTAGTAAATTAAAATGCTATCAATGAAGAGAGAGAGAGAAAAAAGTTTATCTACCACCCAAGAAACCAAAAAATACAGAAGACAAACAGTAAATTAGAAAGAAAGGGGGGAAAAAAAGACACTTAAGACATCCAAACAAAAGTTAATAAAATGCTAGGAGTAAATCAACACTTTTCAATATCAACTCTTAATGTAAAAGGATTAAATTCCCCAATCAAAAGACACAGAGTGACTGACTGGATTAAAAAGGTGGACCNAACAATATGCTGCCTTCAAGAGACTCACCTCACCTATAAAGACACACATAGACTAAAAGTTAAAGGATGGAAAAAGATTTACCATGGAAATAGAAATGAAAAATGAGCCAGAGTAGCTATTCTTATATCTGATAAAATAGATTTTAATCTAAAAACCATAAATATAGATAAAGAGGGCTACTACATAATGATAAAAGGATTTATCCATCAAAAAGACATAACAATCATAAATATATACATGCCCAATGTTGGAGCAGCCAGATTTATAAAGCAAACTCTATTAGACCTAAACAAGGAGATAGACACTAATACCATAATAGCAGGGGACCTGAACT
>NW_007729167.1:207214-212905 GCF_000696425.1 Galeopterus variegatus
AAAAAAAATATTGAAACTATTGAAAACAATGATACATCATACCAAAACCTGTGCAATACTGCAAAAGCAGTAGTAAGGGGGAAATTTAGATTAATGGAAAGATGGCAAGTAAACAACCTAATACTTCACCTTAAAGAACTAGAAAAACAAGAACAATCCAAACCCAAAGTTAGCAGATGGAAAGAAATCATTAAGATCTGTGAAGAACTTAATGAAATTGAAACTCAAAAAACAATACAAAAGATCAACGAATCAAAAAGTTAGTTTTTTGAAAAGATAAATAAAATTGACAAACCATTAGCATGGCTAACTAAAAAAAGAAGAGAGAAGACCCAAATAATAAAATTAGAAATGAAAAAGGTGATATTACATCTGATACCTCAGAAATGAAAGAAATAATTAGTGACTACTATAAACAACTATATGCCAACAAATTTGAAAATCTGGAGAAAATGGATAAATTTCTGGACACACACAAACTAACAAAACTGAGCCAAGAAGATGTAGAAAAGCTGAACAGACTAATAACAATAAAAGAGATTGAAACTGTCATCAGAAGGCTCCCAACAAAGAAAAGCCCAGGACCAGATGGGTTCACAGCAGAATTCTACCAAATATTCAAAGAGGAATTGACATCAATTCTCCACAAACTATTCCAAAATATTGATACAGAGGCAATTCTCCCAAATTCATTCTATGAAGCAAATACCACCCTGATACCAAAATCAGATAAAGATATAACAAAAAAGAAAACTACAAGCTAATATCCTTGATGAATATACCTGCAACAATCTTCAATAAAATACAAGCTAACAGAGTACAGCAACACATACACAAAATTATATGCCATGATTAAGTGGGATTCATCCCTGGGATGCAAGGTTGGTTCAACATATCAATAAATGTGATACACTATATCAATAAAATCAAACACAAGGACCATATGATCATCTCCATTGATGCTGAAAAAGCATTTGATAAAATTCAACAATCATTCATGACGAAGACCCTCTATAAGTTAGGTATAGACGGAAAGTATCTCAACATAATTAAAGCCATACATGATAAACCCAGTGCCAATATCATCCTGATGTGGAAAAGCTAAAAGCTTTTCTGTAAAGAACAGGAACTAGACAAGGATGCCCACTCTCACCACTCCTATTCAACATAGTGTTGGAAGTGCTAGCCAGAGCAATCAGAGAAGAGAAGGAAATAAAGGGCATCCAGATTGGAAAAGATGAATTCAAACTGTCCCTGTTTGCAGATGACATGATCCTATATATTGAACAGCCTAAACACTCTACAAGAAAATTCTTGGAGTTGATAAATGATGTCTGCAAGGTTGCAGGAAATAAAATCAACACAGAAAATAAGCAGCATTTCTTTTCTCCCATAGTGAACATGCACAAAGAGAAATCAAGAAAGCTAGCTCATTTGCAATAGCCACCAAAAAATCAAACAAACAAACAAAAAACAAAAATAACCCCTTATGAATAGAGTTAAACAAGGACATGTAAAATCACTATAATGAGAGCTACAAACCACTGTTGAGAGAAATTAAAGAGGACACAAGAAGATGGAAAGATATCCCATTCTCTTGGATTTGAATAATTAATATTGTGAAAATGTCCATTCTACCCAAAGTGATATACAAATGCAATGCAATCCCCATCAAAATTCCACTGACATTTTTCTCAGAAATGGAAAAAAAACTATCCAGACATTTATATGGAATAACAAATGACCACACATAGCCAAAGCAATTCTGAGCAAATAAATAAATAAATAAATAAATAATTAAATAAATAAATAAATAAATAAAGCTGGACACATAACACTACCTGACTTTAAACTATACTACAAATATATAATATCCAAAACAGCATGGTACTTGCATAAAAACAGACACACTGGTCAATAGAATAGAATAGAGAATCCAGAAATTAACCCATACCTCTACAGCTATCTGATCTTTGACAAAGGCACCACGCCTATGCACTGGGGAAGAGACTGCCTCTTCAGCAAATGGTGCTGGGATAACTGGATATTCATATGCAGGAGAATGAACTAGACCCATACTTTTCACCATATACCCAAATCAACTCAAAATGGATTAAAGAATTAAATATACACTTTTAAACAATAAAACTTCTGACAGACAATGTATGATAAACACTCCGGGAAGTGGAACTGGGCACAGACTTCATGAATATGACCCCAAAAGCACAGGTAACCAAAGGAAAAACAAACAAATGGGGTTATATCAAACTGAAAAGCTTCTGCACAGAAAAAGATACAATTAACAGAGTTAAAAGACAATGAACAGAGTGGGAGAAAATATTTGCAAAAAATGCATCTGACAAAGGATTAATATCCTGAATATACAAGGAATTGAAACAACTTTACAAATTAAAAACAAGTTACCTAATTAAAAAATGGACAAAGGACCTAAGTAGGCATTTCTCAAATGAAGATATATGAATGGACAATATACACATAAAAAAATGATCAACAGCACTCAGTATTTGGGAAATGCAAATCAAAACCACACTGAGATACCATCTCACCCCAGTTAGGATGGCTAATATCCAAAAGACTATGAATGATAAATGCTGGCGAGGTTGTGGAGAGAAAGGAACTCTCATACATTATTGGTGGGACTGCAAAATGGGGCAGCCTGTATGGAAAATGGTATGGAGGTTCCTCAAACAATTGCAGATAGATCTACCATATGACCCAGCAATCCCACTGCTGGGAATATACTCAGAGGAATGGAAATCATCAAGTCGAATGTATACCTGTTCCCCAATGTTCATTTCAGCACTCTTTACAATAGCTAAGAGTTGGAACCAGCCCAAATGTGCATCATCAGATGAGTGGATACGGAAAATGGTACATTTACACAATGCAATGCTACTCTGCTGTAAAAAAAGAATGAAATACTGCCATTTGCAGCAACATGGATGGACCTAGAGAAAATTATATGAAATGAAATGAGTCAGGCACAGAAAGAGACATATCACATGTTCTCACTTGTTTGTGGGAGCTAAAAATAAATAAATAAATAAATAAATACACAAACTCGTGGGGGAGGGAAGAAGACACAGCAATCACAATTCCTTGAATTTGCCACGACAAGCGAACAGATGTAAGGTTTTTGGGAGGGCAGGGGGAGAGGGAAGAGGAGGCAGGTTTCTGTAATGGGCCACAATAATCAACCACGTTGTATATTGATAAAATAAAATATTTTTTTTAAAAGAAAAGAGTTAAGGTGCAGCCCACTGATTGGGAGAATTTATTTTCAAATCATACATCTGAAAAGGCATTAATATTCAAAATATATAAGACACTCAAGCAACTAAATAGAAAAAAATAATCCCAAACCAAAACAAAAACCTTTAGAAAATGAGCAAAATACCTGAAATGACATTTTTTTAAAGATGATGTACAAATGGCCAGCAAGTATATAAAAAAATTGCTCAATATCACTAACCATTAAGGAAATACAAACTAAAACCCCAATGAGGTATGACCTCACTCCTGTTACATGGCTTTTGTCAAAAAGATGAAAAATAAGTGTTGGTGAGGATATGGAGAAAAGATAACCCTTAAACATGGTTGGTAGGAATATAAATTATTTTTTGCCATTTATGGAAAACTACAAAAAATTTCCTCAAGAAAGTCAAAATAGAAGTAACATGTGATCCAGCAATCCCTCTTCTGAGTATATAATCAAAGGAATTGAAATCTACGTCAAAGAGATGTGTGCACTGTAAAGGAAGAATACATTTTTTAAATCTATTACTAAGCATGGTGACTAAAGTTAATATAATGTATTGTATATATTTAAAATGCTAAGAAAGTAAACTTCAAATTTTCTTATCAAATGATAAGTATGTGAGGTGATGGATATGTTAATTATCTTGATTTAATCATTCTACAATGTATACATATATCAAAATATTACATTGTATCCCATAAATATATATATTATTTGTCAATTAAAAATAAAAATTTTAAAAAGACCATGTTGAATCTTATTAAGATGACAAAACTCCTCAAATTCATCTATGGATTGAACATCAAAAATCCCAGAGGGCTTATGTCCAGAACTTAACAAACTGATCTGAAGATTCTTATGGAAATTCAGGGGTTNGCTCAATATCACTAACCATTAAGGAAATACAAACTAAAACCCCAATGAGGTATGACCTCACACCTGTTACACGGCTTTTGTCAAAAAGATGAAAAATAAGTGTTGGTGAGGATATGGAGAAAAGATAACCCTTAAACATGGTTGGTAGGAATATAAATTATTTTTGCCATTTATGGAAAACTACAAAAAATTTCCTTAAGAAAGTAAAAATAGAAGTAACATGTGATCCAGCAATCCCTCTTCTGAGTATATAATCAAAGGAATTGAAATCTACGTCAAAGAGATGTGTGCACTGTAAAGGAGGAATACATTTTTTAAATCTATTACTCAGCATGGTGACTAAAGTTAATATAATGTATTGTATATATTTAAAATGCTAAGAAAGTAAACTTCAAATTTTCTTATCAAATGATAAGTATGTGAGGTGATGGATATGTTAATTATCTTGATTTTATCATTCTACAATGTATACATGTATCAAAATATTACATTGTATCCCATAAATATATATATATTATTTGTCAATTAAAAATAAAAATTTTAAAAAGACCACGTTGAATATTATTAAGATGACAATACTCCTCAAATTCATCTATGGATTGAACATCAAAAATCCCGGAGGGCTTATGTCCAGAACTTAACAAACTGATCTGAAGATTCTTATGGAAATTCAGGGGTTCCAGAATAGCCAGTACTATATTGAAAGGAAACAAAGATGGAAAACTCCCACCTCTCAACTACAAAATTCACTATGAAGTTACAGTGTTCAAGAATGTGTGGTACTGGCATAAGGATAGATATATATGTCTGGGAATAGAACTGAAATTGCAGAAATAAACCCTTACATTTGTGGTCAATTAATTTTCCACAATAGTGCTAAGCCAATTCAATGAAAAGAAATAGTCTTTTCAACAAATTGTACTCAGAAAACTGCTTATCCACAGGCAAAGAAAATTAGTTTGAACTCTCACCTCAGAAAATATATAAAAATTAACCCAGACAATACATCTAAATGCAAGAAACAGAAGTATAAAACTCATAGAAGAAAACGTAGGCATAAATCTTTGTGATCTTAGATAAGGCAATGAGTTTTCTTGGTATGGCCCAAAGCACAAGCAACAAAATAAAAAATAGATAACTAAACTTCATCAGAATTACAAACCTTTGTGCTTCAGTGGAAGCCACCAAGAAAGTGGTGATAACTCACAGTATGGGAGAAAATATTTGCAAATAATTTATCTGATAAAATTTTTTTCTAGAATATATGTTCTTTCAATATGATACTAAAAATATGGCTGATTTAAAAACATGCAAAGGATATGAATAAACATTTCTTGAAAGAGATATACAAATGCTAATAAGCACTTTAAAATATGTTCAACATCATGAGTCAGGAAATGCAAATTAAAAACACAGTGAAATGACAAAATCAAAAGATGAATGCAAGCAGGTGCAGGAAAAGATGAAGAGATACCCTCATATGATGCTGGCATAATATAAGATGGTGAAGTAGTGAAGCAGAAAAATAGTTTGGT
>NW_007729167.1:213676-230022 GCF_000696425.1 Galeopterus variegatus
CCTCATATGATGCTGGCATAATATAAGATGGTGAAGTAGTGAAGCAGAAAAATAGTTTGGTGATTCTTCAAAAAGTTAAATTTAGAGTTATCACGTGGCACAAAATTGCCACTGCTATTTATATACACAAGACAATTGAAAATATATATCCACACAAAAACTTGAATATGAATGTTCATAGTAGCATTATTCATAATAGCCATGAGGTGGAAACAATAAAAATTTATACCATATGATGAATGGATTTACCACAATGTGGTATGTTCATATAATGGAATATTATTTGGCCATAAAAAGGACTGAAGAGCTGATACATGCTGTAACATAGATGAACCTTGAAAACATTAGCCAAGTGAAAGAAGCCAGACACAGAAAATGACACGTTGTGTGGTTTCATTTATAGGAAATGGCCAAATTAGGCAAATCCTTAGAGGTGAAAAGCAGATTCGAAACAAAGATAGATGACTCTCACTTCTCAATTGCAAAATTGTCAGGGGCTGGAAGAAGGGCAGAATGCAGGACGACTGCTCATGAGCATGGGGTTTCTTTGTGAAGTAAATGATGAGGAATTAGATTTAGTGATGGTGCACAACTCTGTGAATATACTCATAAGTGCCGAGCTGTAAACTTTAAAATGGCAAACTTCACTGTATGTGAATTAAATCTCAATACAACTGTTAAGAAAGGAGTGCGTACAAAGAGACCTGCCAGTGCTGACACCAAAACCAAAACAAACACCAGCAAAAACACATCTCTTCAAGTCTGAATTGTGCCTGTAATTAGAAAGCATGATTTCAAACAAAATTCATTTTTTCTCTGAAGATAGAGCAAACGTGTTTGGTTCTTTGACTCTTTTGAGAAATCATGCTACTTGAGTACTTGTAAGTAGACAATACAGTCCTGCAAATTATTCTTCTTCTTCTCCTACTTGGTAAGGAGAAGTGAAGACTTATTACAGACAAATGTAAAAGAATCAAACAGTAGCTATGCTGAGAAATTTTATTTTATTCTATTTTTAAAAATTTATTTACTTATTAATATATATTTACATTCTAAAATGTTGTTGCAGAGCAGTTGTGGGGGAGGGGTGATGGGAATGGGGAAGGAAATAGGGTGCAAGTAGGGGGAGGTGGGGGGTGTGGTTGGGGCCCATGGCACCCCCCTCGTTCCTTCAGGGGAGTCCGGGGTGCTTCCAGTGGTGGCTTGGTTGTCGCTGAACTGGGTGCAGATGTCAGGGGGTGTGGCTGAAGCACTCAGCCCTCCACCACTCCAGCTCGGGAAATCAGGGGGCTTCCTGTCCTTCTAGGTCTTATAGGTGTTCTTTGGCGATGTGAGACCTTTACTAGTTAGTATCAAACTTTGTCTCCTGTCTGTGGGTATTGGTTTTTTTTTTATTTTTTTCAGTTCTGTGTTGGATTATTTGCTGTTCTCACCACTTAAACTCTGCACTGAAACTAATTTGTTGTCCTTTGCTTACTTCTAACATGGAGGAACTTTCTGTGGGGACCAGCACTTGAGCCCTGTGGTTGAGCTAAACTGCTGCTTTGCTGCTGATTCCCTGGGGAAGGATTTTTGTGCAACTCAGGTTTTAATGGTTGACCTTGTAAGCATTTCTGGGTCTTGAGAGTTCTGGTACACCTGGGTTATGTGGAAAATCTGGTCTGGGCCTGAGACTTTTCAGCAAACTGCACCCCCTGTGATTCTATATTGCTGACCAGTCTCCACTGAGTGGGCCTGTGCTGATTGGGGGGCAGGTCAGCTGTCCATGCTGTGCCCCAATATTTCCCCAGTGGCCCATCTCCCCCACCACTGCACTCCAAACGCTTCCCATGAAATGGGTCATGTTCTGGTCCCTTATGATCACTCACTGTCCTCTGAGTGGCTCTTTTTTTCAGTTGTCTGCACCTCCTTGCTCCTGTGGGTCCACAGGAACGCTGTTAGTGGTCTTTCTGGCCTGGGGGCCATCAAAGCCCTCCTCTCCCCTGCTGCCTCCAAGCAACTTCCTCTGAAGGGCATAGCTGTGGCTTTTGCCAGCTCTTGCTCCATGAGCTCACGAGCTCCAGCTTTGAAGTGGCCAGGATTTGAAATGGTAGGCACGATCCTTTCTTTCTCTTATTGCGGCTTCTCCTTCATGCACTCCGTAGGTCTTTCCTCCTCTACCCCCAATCTCTAGTGGCCCCAGCTTGGATGTCATTGCTTTTTAATAGTTGTAAAATTGGTTGATTTGTGCGAGAGAATGACGCTGGGGACCATCTATGCTAAGCAATTTTAAAATCAGGGATGACGCTCCCTTGTTTTTTTTCTGGACTAGGCCTAAGTTTGATTATTTTAAAGAAATCATAGGAGAAAGTTTCAACATGCCAAAACATCAGAAGCCAGTAAAAAGTTTTCTCTAATGTTCCTTGGTTGTCTAGTCAAAAAAATCAAACAATATTTGAGTATTACCAGACTAGTGTTCAGTCTCTGCTATGGATATTCTTGATTTTTTCATATGTATTGTATCTGTATCTGTATCTATAGCTACATCTGTCTACCCATTCATTCTCTCTCTCTCTCTCTCCAATATTTCTCATTGTCTCAGGGAGGGTTGCATGGGCCAACTCACATTCTAGGTCATTTACAAACCATGAATTTTTTTTTAGTGAACCACAGTTGCTAAGAAAATACTTGATTATAGAGGCACCATATGGTGTAAACTAGCTACTGGATTAAATCTGGTTGATAGATCTATCTACTTTTCAAAGGTTGCAAAACTTCCACTTTGAAAGAATTATACCCTATACAGTAAAGGTTCATGCACTAAGACCTTTTTAAAGTCAACCTGAATTTGCAACTGTCCCAAATAGCTCTTTAGGTTTACCAGAGAAATTGAGTAAGGCATTTCTTAGATCAGATCTTTTTCCACAAATCACTAGCAGTCCCTACAGCCATGCAGCTTACTCTTTTGCAGGATATCAAAACCTACTGAGAGCCAAAGTCAAGCCTTTGATATGTTGTCTAATGATGATTGTGAACTTAAAGTTTCATGTAACAACCCCACGTGAATGCTAACTGCTGACTATGTATATACTATGCAAAAGGGTATTTAACTATTTTGATATTTCTGTCTTCTCTTGAAACACTGACAGTTTAAAGACATCAGGAAAAGAATGCATTGAAAATAAATTATGTTTGCCTTTCAATATTTGGAATAACCAAGGGTCTTTCATCAGGTGCACATGTTGGATAGTGTGTGGGAAGAGGGATGTCTGGGGTAGATGAGATAAAAGCTATCATTTCACTGTAGAGTAGAAATAGTAGGAATATGAGAAAGTGTGATGTGGGCATGCAGTCAAAAATGAATGAACTTAAAAATTAAAGTTAAATTTTTACCATATATAAAATATTAAGTACAGCCATATGCTTTAGGAAATGAAGTATCTGTTCCATATCCAGTTTGTATGTCACCCAGATAACTAATTTGCTATTAATTGTATATTAATTATAATCTCATGGTTCCTTAGCAGAAATAGCAACACTATTGCATTTGAAATGAAGAAAGTGTTTTATGAGCATTTACTGAATGCTAACATAAGCAATTTCCTGAACCAGGACTATCTATGGCATTTACAAGATGTCCCTCACTTCTTTGTTATAATTTAATGAGCCCTTGTGATTTTGTTTGTTTATGGAAAGTCCTGGCATCTACAGGTACATAGGTCTGAGATCCCTAGTGCTCTATAACTCCAGAGGCCAGCCCTTAAGACTGTATATGAGGATTTCTGGATTGGATGGCAGGCTCGCATTAGATGACTTCTATGTTCCTAATGAGCCCTTGTGATTTTGTTTGTTTATGGAAAGTCCTGGCATCTACAGGTACATAGGTCTTAGATCCCCAGTGCTCTATAACTCCAGAGGCCAGCCCTTAAGACTGTATATGAGGATTTCTGGATTGGATGGCAGGCTCGCATTAGATGACTTCTATGTTCCCGTCAGTCTTTAAGATAGCATGGTTCTAATGGTTTTTAATGTGATGTAATCATAGATCCTCCTCTAAGCCCCTTCTCAACTATGCTTTGACCTTGGGTTCAGTGTCTGTCCTTGGCAGGCTGGCACTGTCCGATTTCACTAGGAATCTTGTTAAGTCAGTTTAGCCAGAATCTTCCACCCTCGGTATCTGATCACTCAATATTTAGTCAAATCCCTCATCTCTGCCATCTCCCAGGTGATGTCAGATCACCCTGTCCTACCTCAAACAAGAATCCAGTCAAGTTGGTTTAACTAGAATCCCCCCTCCCCCCAATACTTCTTCTCAGTAATTTTCCATCCACTGACCCCACTCTGCTCCTTGGCTATGAATCCCCACTGGTCCTCGTTGTATGTGGAGTTGAGCCCAGTTCTATACTGAGGTCCCTTTCCCCCTGTTGCAATAGTTCCTCAATAAAATATGATTTTGCTTCTTTAACTACTCTCTGGCTTAGGTTCTCTTTAATACTTCTCAAAAGGAGAAGCTATGTGACAGTGTCTGCAGATATTTCTTACTATCACGGCTGAAGGAGGGTGCTGCTAGCATGCAGTGGGTGGAGGCCTGGGGTGCTGCTAAGGGTCCTGCAGAACACATGCAGCACCCAGTCCACACACATGCACAACAAAGAATCATCTGACCCAAAGTATTAACAGTGCCAAGGTCGAGAAACCTTGACTTAGAGCTGTTGGCCTATTCTTCGAAAAGCAGTCACCAACCATCACAAATGTGGGCTGTATGAGGGTACTTCAGAAAGTTCATGGCAAAATAGAATTAGAAGATAACATAAATCTTTTCATAAACTTTTTGAAGTACCCATATATGTAATGAAAAATATATAAACTTCAGGTTAAGAACAAGAAAGAGAAGTTTTACCCATGAATGACTCATATTATTTTAGGTTGGAAAACTTAAGAGAGATGTCTGTTTGTAATGAGGTAACATGAGGTCTTTAACATGTACGCGCCCCATTCTCACTAGACAGGGAAAGACAAAATCATGTGGGAGGCTTCCTGTGCAGGCCGAGAAGCAGTGACCATCACTAGGTCACCTGGACACGCCTAGCTGTCCGGGAGCCTGTGAAACGTCCTCATGCTGTGGGTCCTGAGAGAAGAGGGTCTGGTCCCAGCTGGTCCCAGCCATCTCTGCCATATCCACGTGCTTCTCAAACCAGTGGTAATTATTGCTACGATGAGTAGAAAGAGAGAATTCTAAGTTGGAAGGGCATTTACAAAAATCAACTCCCTCTCATTTGACAGGTGAAGGAAATTAGTCCTAAGATAGCTGCCTTCCAAGAAAAAGCAAGTAAAAGAGCCAGGGATGTATCTCAGAACCCTGGCCTTATAGTTTAGATCCTATTTCATTATCTAGTGCATACAATTATCAAGTGATGTGAGAACTTTAGAAATCACTGCACACAGAAGTCTGGATAGCTGCTATTGGAAATGCAGCCCGCTTTTATGAGGGAGTGGTCCAAGTGCGAACAAACTTTAAGATTATTTGTTTTCTTATTTTTATTTAATATTAATAACAAAACTACTTTTACCATGAGAAATTGCCCTTAGCATTTAAAAAATGGAAACAACTTTTCTGCAAAAGTGTTGAAAAACAGTAGGGCATGGGGGCACGTCTATTGCACCCAAACACGCCTGCTCCTGCTCAGCTTCTAACAATCCCACTCTGTCCTGGGAAGGCTCACTACTGCGTCTATTTAATGCAGATGCTTCTTGGAAGCAGACTGTGGCAAAACTTTTCAGCTTCCAACTATACCAGACCCACTTTTCACAACTATTGGAAACATGGATTATTGGATGAGAAAAAAAAAATCTTTATTTGTATATGACAGTCACTTGGCTGTTTTAAGACATCAATAGGTATGAAAGCAATAAATTGTAATACCACCCTCCAAGTGACAACTACGGCAACACTAAAGCCGCAAAGCTTCCACAGTAGCCATTAGAGTATAATCAGCATCTACAGCCAATTCCTTCTTGTTTGTGGTTCACTTCTTCAGTGCAGCTCAACTATTATATTCTGTTGGTAGAAGTTGTTGTCTTTGGAATTCACACACTCGCAGTTGGTTTTTGAGAGGATGGTATTTGGACTCAAACACACAAACATACACACACCATTGTGCAGCAGGGCAATAGTCTTGGCAATAACAGTGATGGTAAGCTAATAGTGTAATGGCTCAATTGTGTACATGTTTATTTCTTTTGGGGGGTTGGCAGGGGGAGGTAGGGAGAAGTTGGTCAATGGATGTAAAATACAGCTCTAAAGCAGAAATAAGTTCTACTGTTCTGCGGTACTAGCAGGGTGACTATAGTTAACAACAATTTATTGTATCATTTCAAATAGCTAGAAGAGAGGATGCTGAATGCTCCAAAAACAAAGAAATGACAAATGTCCGAGACTATAAATAGGCTAATTACATTGTACATCTCTATCCAGATATCACATTGTACCCATATATATGTACAACTAATATGTATCAATTAAAAACAAAAATGGGATAATAAAAAAAGATGTTTATTTCTCGTTCTCTCATGTAAAACCCAAAACGTGTTCCTGATGGGTAAGTAGCTCTTCTCCAAGCTGTGATTTAGGGACACACGGTACAACTAATATGTATCAATTAAAAACAAAAATGGGATAATAAAAAAAGATGTTTATTTCTAGTTCTCTCATGTAAAACCCAAAACGTGTTCCTGATGGGTAAGTAGCTCTTCTCCAAGCTGTGATTTAGGGACACACACTCCTCACGACACAGGACAGTGTGCCCATCTACATCACATCAGTGGGTGAAGAAGAGCCTCTCGGGTGGGCAGGTCTTGCAGGCGGGCCTGTCTCTCAAAGACTGTAGGGTGCTGTGCTTGACCTGTGCTTACATCCATTGGCTTGAACTCAGTCATTATGTGATCACATCTAACTGATAGAGACCCAGTAAAATGCCACATCACAAATTAACAGGATCAGGTGAACTGTCGGCCAGCCTGCCATTCCCAATTCTAATTTGAACCTCATCCTAAAAGGTAGCATATTCTTGTGCAAAACCCTCAGTCTGCTTTTGTTCTGATTTCTTCAGTTATATACATGGGCTGGATGACACTTCTGGGGTCTCCTTCAACCAAGATATCAATGCTAAACTAATCCAGGTTTACAAATGTTTGCTGTCAGGGAATGCAGGGTGACCGTCCCTGAATGTAGAAACAACTTCTACCAATTTGCATAACTTATGCTTGAACACTGTCATTCCTGTGACTGAAGGAGGCAAAGAGAAGCAGAATTTGAATTTTGCTGCAGGGTTGCACAGCAAACTTCACATTTGGTTTGGCAAAGGTGAGTAGATGTCTATGGGACCTGATGGAGTTTTGAAAGTATCCTACTGAGAAATTAAAAAAAAAAAAAAGAAATCCAGCCAACTCCATATTTTCTGGAAGGTATTTGTAAACAGTTCTGTTTCTCTGAGAAGTGCCTTGGTTTTTCTGGGGCTTTTGCAAACAACACATTTTTCCCAGTTGAGAACCTGCTTTTGATCTGTGGTGGGGCCACAGCGAAGCACATGCTACCTTCTCACTGTGCTCAGCTGAGAGGAAATCAGATGTGCACGTTTACTAGTACATTAGAAAGTGGAGGCAAGGCTGGTAAAAATACGCACATCTGTAAAACTCTCTACAGTCATTTATAGACTGCATTAATTGGTCAAGCATCATGAGGCATTTCCCACCCCCAGGCCAGGTTGTAAGGAACTTTCATCCTGATGTAACAGTTTGTACTTGCAGATTCTCAGACTAAACAGTGCGCTCGACAACAAAGCAAAAAGACATGCACAAAATAGATTTGTTAAATAATACAAATGCCAGCTTATAGTCATCAATTTATTTTAAAAAACACAAGAAAAACTAGGGTGACTTCAAAGGAATGATTCATAGATCACAACCATATTAAACATGCTATAAATTGAGAAAAGCCTCTCAAGAACCATAGGCTGTACTGAGTCCTTATGCCACCTGCTCTGCATTTGTCTGTCAGTCAAAGGGAGGCCACAGACCCACTGAAGAGTGGCCCCAATCTAAAGTGCCAGGGTGGGTCAGGCACAGTCCACTCCAGAAGCAGCATAGCGCCCTTATCTGGGTGTTAAGCGATTGAAAAGAACATTTCAGTGACTATAGAATGTGTAGTCATGGGGGAATGTGATGTGGGTAAACCCGCTCACCAGAGTGACAAATCCAATTTACTTTTAAGCCGGAAAGAAAAATAAGATATCAGAGTTCGAGCTGCTAATTTCATATCACAGTGTAATTTTCTGGATTCCTGGAGGCACACTGTGGTGGTGACCATATACAAAAAAGTTGGCCCACATGTTCTTACATCATATTTATCTTGTTTGGGGTGAAAAAGGCCATTGGTATGATATTAATTTGAAAAATTATTCAATTTATCCCCAAGCTTTTCACAGAAATGATTTAATAAAGCTAACAAAAATACTTTAAACAGGGCCGGCCCGGTGGCGCACTGCTACAGTGTGCCGCTTGGGAGCGCGGTGGCGCTCCCGCCGAGGGTTCGGATCCCACATACAGACCGGTTCCTGCTCACTGGCTGAGTGAGGTGTGGAAGCGACACCGAGGGTTGTGATCCCGTTGCCAGTCCCGGTCCGGTACGGGCGCGACACTGAGGGTTGCGATCCGTTGCCGGACACGAAAAAAGACAAAAAGGAATAAAAAAAAAAAAATACTTTAAACATAGCAAAGTAAAATAACACTTTCGAACAGCAGATATATTTTAATGGTAATATATTTTTAAAAATATTTTTCCTTTATTCCATCCATCATGATTTGTAATTATGTGTTTAATTATTTACAAATATCTATCGTCTTTTCTAGACTGCTCTCTTCCTGATGGTAGGAGCTATGTTTGCTGCTGTTGTTTGCTTTATAGCTGTAACCCTAGTATGTGCCATACTAAAAAAAGAATACATTTTAAGAATCTCCAAAAAAGGTAAATAAATAAAATAAATTGATAAATAAGGAAAAACTAGACCAATAAAAAGAGGAAGGAAAGAACACATGAGATTGTGTCTACTCCCATCCACTCTTATATAAGATTATCATCTTTTAATTTTGGGGAAAAAAAAGGGGTGGAGTGTGGCTTCAACTTCGCCAAAGTGGAAACCCTTTTCTGTTGCCAGTTGCCTCCAGGATTTCCATAAATCCATCATTCTGCTTTCTTTCTCTTAAACTGCTTTTCTGCATCTGTTGAATTCTCCATCTCTGTGTTGTGAGTCTCCAGGGCCACCTCCAGTTTCACCAATTCACTAGAAGAACTGACAGGACTCAGAAAAGTTGTTATACTCACAGTTACAGTTTATTACAGTGAAGGGATAGAGATTAAAATTGGAAAAGGGAAAGGAAATGTCCAGGAGAAACCAGGAGCAAGCTTCCAGGTGTCCACTTCTGGCAGAGTCCTACAGACGCAATTATTTCTCCCACCAACGACGTGTGACTGCAAATGCGCAGTGTGGTCATCCAGAGAAGCTCACCCGAGCCTTGATGTCCAGGGTGCTTATGGCAGGTCAGTCATGTAGAGCTGAAGCATTTATACGACTCACCTTGGACACCCTCCCTCCGGTCCCCCAGAGCAAAATTAGGCATTCAGCGTAAATCACATTGTTATCATAAACTATCTGATCAAACTCATACTCCTTAGTCCAAGGTCTTGGGCATGCAAAAACACTCTCCCCAGGCATAGCATGTCAGGGGATCAGTGCTCACTTCCCAAGAGCTAGGCAAGGGCCAGCCCTGAAATAGCTCTTTCTTGGGAGTGTGCAGGATTTGAGCAACGCAGGCCTGCTGAGTTATAGCACCTCTTGCTCAATCTCCCTCCCATATTTCTCCTGCACCTGGTTTCTTCTCTTCTCTTCACACATACCCCACACCAGAGGCCATCCCCTTTTCCCTCCATGCCCTCCAGCAGTCAACATGTAAGGGTTCTGTGAGGAGGAGAGCTTTGGGTGCAGCAGCAGTTTTAAATATCATAGGATAGTACAGATAACTTCTAGAGAATGAGCAGCAAACATTCTATAATTCAAAAATCTTCTGCCATCTCCACACCCAGTGATGTCTGTAGGACATTTGCTCCTGCTCACTCACCTTGCCACAGCTGTTTTTTGTTTTGATTTGTTTTGTTTTGTTGTTCTGCCCTTCATTCCAGCCTCTGATAAACCTCATCGAATCTAATTGGCACTTGTCTGTCATACTGCCCACTCCTCGTCCTCAGACTCTCTCCCACATTCTTCATGCACCGTATTGCGGAGCCATTCAGCCTTCTCTTGACTTGCCTGCTCTGTCCAGCCATGTCCTGAGGGTTCTCCCTTCACACAGGTGGGACACCATCTGGATTATCTTGACGGTAGGTCAAGAATCACCATCAGCTTTAAAATAACAGGATTTTCCTTTCTTTCTCTTTTACAAGTGCTTCTATGAAACCTGCCCTGAACTTTCCAGATGCTGAGCAATCTCATGCCATCCCACAATCTGAGCTGCCACATGCAATAGGAAAGCACAGTTCCCAAGCTAACTCTCAGGTGCTAATGTCCCCAGAGTAAAAGAAGACCTGGTTTTATCTTTTGAATTTTGCAGTTATGGTTGGATTTTATAGTGAAAGCTCTTTCTAATTTCTTGCTATAAAGGAAGTGGTTGAATCACAATTACAGGCAATAATAAGAAGCTTTATTTTTTCATACCTTCTGTTTTACAACAGTATTCCCATGCTTCCAATTTGGCTGTATGACTCTCCATATCTCTCTATTTATGAATATTCTGCACTAAGTAGGGGAATAACTTTAGAGCCCTTAAATCACAAGAGCAGATGTCTTGAGTCTCTGCAGTGCCATAGACAGGAGGCAGAGGGCAGAGATTTTCTTCCACCCAAGGAGAAGGTGCTGATCCCTATGGTGCTCTCACCGCAGAGCAAAATATGTCTGTGCCTGAGCTGCTTTCCATTCCGAAGAGTCATGAAGAGATCATGTTGAGGTTCTCAATTCTTTGAATTTGTAGAATCCCTATTCTGGGTTGGCTTTAGACCAGCTGTGCTGTTCTTACTGTTTCAACCCAGGACAGACTTCAGACTAGAGAGCACATTACATTACAGCAATGCCTGGCCAATGATGCAAGCTCCAGTCCAGATCTGAGTCCAGAGGCAGCTTGAAGACACTCAGGCAGAGAGGGAGAGTCTTTCTTATTCAGCCCTTCTGTTCTATTCAGGCCCTCAACAGATCGGACGAGGCCCACCCACACAGCGGAGGGCCCTCTGCTTTACTCAGTCTGAGGATTAGATGTTAATCTCTTCCAGAAGCACCCTTACAGACACTCCCAGAATAAAGTTTAATCCTGTGGCACAGTCAAGTGGACACATGAAATTAATTGTCACATGCTGCATTTCTCATGGCCCCTTGATCACCGCTTTATGGGTTTCTAGAGGGACTGATTATAGTTTTGGCTATGAAAGAAATCACGGATGAGTTAGGATCACTTTCCTGGATTTGAGAGAGAGTCCAAGAGACATTGAAATGTCTGCTAAAGAAATTGAACCAGGACAAGTCTTCCCTGTAGATTTCTCTCTTTCACTGGATAGGTTTCAGTAGGGTGCTGAAAAAGAAAAATGCTATTTAGACAATATAAAAAATAAGATGGAAAGATTACGTTTTTCTTTCAGGTCCTGCTTTAGCTACGAGGATAAGAGAAATATTTCAGAAGGAAAAGAATAGAACAAAAGTAATAGCTTTCTTATTGTTATCACAGAATTAGATAATGCTTTCACGAATATCTTCAAGGCTCTTGGTGTTGTATCCACATTTTTCTCATATGGTTTTACAATGTCTTAGGGAATAAAGACAGATATGATTGCATCCATATAATGGATGAGAAAACTGGAACATAGAATGGTGAATTTAAACATCATGGTCAGCAGTGAGAAAAAGCATAAAGAACCTACTTACTCACTTCTAAATCCCAAGAGTTCATTCAAACATTGCACTGGATGTAGGATTGCAGAAAGAATTTCATTCAGCTCAGCAAAAGATCCGGGATGGAAAACAAATGCTATGTGCTATGATATTAATGTATGCATTATGACTTACTCATTCATTATTTCCACAGAAATATGTTGAGCACCTACAAAATGCTGGATGTGCCACTGAGTGTGAAAGACTCAGTACAGGTTATGACATATGTGCTCTCCGCCCTCCTGGAGCTTATATTCTGGTGGAAAAGACATACTATAACCCGAGTACTCATATCACAAGTTCCACGAAGGAGAACAGGACACCGTGGGAGAATTTATAGAAGATTCAAGAGCTGAGACACAGGAGAGCTTTGTTTTTGCTGTTGATGAGACCACAGTACTAGTGTTGGTGCTAGTTTCTCCTAGTTTCTCAATGTTCTTTTCTGAAAGAGGCTGAAGGACAGAACAGTGAACTTGCATCAGAATCTGGGGAGCCTGGGCATCAGCCACCATCTGCTCATATCAAGGATGGTTATTTTGGGCAAAATTTTGAGAATGGGCTGAGCGTTCTGGAGTCTTTTCCAGCATCGACATTCCATTTACTCTCTGTCTGTCTCTTTCTTGAACACTCAAGCATATGGAAGGGAATGTATGGATCCCTTTGAGTAATCTTCAGTCTTGTGTTACAGATTGTCCCTGATAACCTCCTGTGGGTGGGGGAAGCCGGTGCTTGGAAGCCCATGTCGGCTTTCCAACATACAGCCCACACATTGCCGACAGGACAGTGTGGACCATAAGTGGCCATGTGTGACCCGTACACATTTTAAACGCTCATTAAAATCACTAATTTTTTAAATAAAGAACTCTGCCTTCATTTCTGAGGTTACCACAGGAAAGCGCTGCAGGAATCTGAACACAGATGTGTCAATGGTGAACACACTGACAAGACTGTCATCTCTCCAGAAGGATTTTCTCACGGTGTTTCACATGCACGTGTTCTGTGTCGTTCTTTAGTCAAGCTGATTCCAGCAAAATGACTCAGTCCACCTAGTGAGTGTGACCTAGACCCATGCTTTTCAAGCTTTAGCATAGAGTANGAGGCCCACCCACACAGCGGAGGGCCCTCTGCTTTACTCAGTCTGAGGATTAGATGTTAATCTCTTCCAGAAGCACCCTTACAGACACTCCCAGAATAAAGTTTAATCCTGTGGCACAGTCAAGTGGACACATGAAATTAATTGTCACATGCTGCATTTCTCATGGCCCCTTGATCACCGCTTTATGGGTTTCTAGAGGGACTGATTATAGTTTTGGCTCTGAAAGAAATCACGGATGAGTTAGGATCACTTTCCTGGATTTGAGAGAGAGTCCAAGAGACATTGAAATGTCTGCTAAAGAAATTGAACCAGGACAAGTCTTCCCTGTAGATTTCTCTCTTTCACTGGATAGGTTTCAGTAGGGTGCTGAAAAAGAAAAATGCTATTTAGACAATATAAAAAATAAGATGGAAAGATTACGTTTTTCTTTCAGGTCCTGCTTTAGCTACGAGGATAAGAGAAATATTTCAGAAGGAAAAGAATAGAACAAAAGTAATAGCTTTCTTATTGTTATCACAGAATTAGATAATGCTTTCACGAATATCTTCAAGGCTCTTGGTGTTGTATCCACATTTTTCTCATATGGTTTTACAATGTCTTAGGGAATAAAGACAGATATGATTGCATCCATATAATGGATGAGAAAACTGGAACATAGAATGGTGAATTTAAACATCATGGTCAGCAGTGAGAAAAAGCATAAAGAACCTACTTACTCACTTCTAAATCCCAAGAGTTCATTCAAACATTGCACTGGATGTAGGATTGCAGAAAGAATTTCATTCAGCTCAGCAAAAGATCCGGGATGGAAAACAAATGCTATGTGCTATGATATTAATGTATGCATTATGACTTACTCATTCATTATTTCCACAGAAATATGTTGAGCACCTACAAAATGCTGGATGTGCCACTGAGTGTGAAAGACTCAGTACAGGTTATGACATATGTGCTCTCCGCCCTCCTGGAGCTTATATTCTGGTGGAAAAGACATACTATAACCCGAGTACTCATATCACAAGTTCCACGAAGGAGAACAGGACACCGTGGGAGAATTTATAGAAGATTCAAGAGCTGAGACACAGGAGAGCTTTGTTTTTGCTGTTGATGAGACCACAGTACTAGTGTTGGTGCTAGTTTCTCCTAGTTTCTCAATGTTCTTTTCTGAAAGAGGCTGAAGGACAGAACAGTGAACTTGCATCAGAATCTGGGGAGCCTGGGCATCAGCCACCATCTGCTCATATCAAGGATGGTTATTTTGGGCAAAATTTTGAGAATGGGCTGAGCGTTCTGGAGTCTTTTCCAGCATCGACATTCCATTTACTCTCTGTCTGTCTCTTTCTTGAACACTCAAGCATATGGAAGGGAATGTATGGATCCCTTTGAGTAATCTTCAGTCTTGTGTTACAGATTGTCCCTGATAACCTCCTGTGGGTGGGGGAAGCCGGTGCTTGGAAGCCCATGTCGGCTTTCCAACATACAGCCCACACATTGCCGACAGGACAGTGTGGACCATAAGTGGCCATGTGTGACCCGTACACATTTTAAACGCTCATTAAAATCACTAATTTTTTAAATAAAGAACTCTGCCTTCATTTCTGAGGTTACCACAGGAAAGCGCTGCAGGAATCTGAACACAGATGTGTCAATGGTGAACACACTGACAAGACTGTCATCTCTCCAGAAGGATTTTCTCACGGTGTTTCACATGCACGTGTTCTGTGTCGTTCTTTAGTCAAGCTGATTCCAGCAAAATAAAGCGCTGCAGGAATCTGAACACAGATGTGTCAATGGTGAACACACTGACAAGACTGTCATGTCTCCAGAAGGATTTTCTCACGGTGTTTCACATGCATGTGTTCTGTGTCGTTCTTTAGTCAAGCTGATTCCAGCAAAATGACTCAGTCCACCTAGTGAGTGTGACCTAGACCCATGCTTTTCAAGCTTTAGCATAGAGTAGAATCACTGGGAGGGCTTCTTAAGACAAGATCATGGAGTCTCACCCCCAGAGTTTCTGCTTCTGTGGGCTGGGGTGTATTCTAGGCTCCAGGTGATACTTGTCTGAGACCACATGCTGAGAACCACTGGTGTAGAACATCCTCCACTTGATTAGGACAGTGTTAACTAGTGACGCCTGGGGAGGCCGTGCAGCACATGCTCAGAGCACGGCACCACGGATTTCCCCTAGCAGACTTCCTTCACGGCTCAACAGTAAAACAGAATAGGTGTTGAAGAGAACCGAGCATTAAAAAAATAAAAAAGGACCAAGGACCAATTCCTTTCCCTGTAATTAAACTTCAAATTTTGAAGAGAAAATGACTTGGGGTTAGTTTTATTTGGGTTCAGCTAGATTACAGTAATATAATAGAAGCGAAATTAATATTCACTTACAGGCACTAATACATCTCTTAACCAAATTAGTCTCACACTGGTATTGCTGACTTCAAATCAACTTATACTACTGTTTCAAGTCATTGATAAGTGTCCCAAAATCAAGATTTCTCTAAACAACTCTATTCTTAAATTTTAAATAAAAGAAAAACTCATTTTACTTGACCTGAATAGCTTTAATAAATCAACCACACACCCTGTTAAAAAATGTGTGGACTCAGGAGCTAAGAGCCCGCGTTACAGTACCATGAAGTCATGTTTAAGACATAACCAACCCCACCCATCTCTCTGCTCCCTCTCTGCTTCCGCCTTGCTTCCAGGTGGCTTGCCAGAAGAACAGGAACCAATTACCAAAAGATATTCCAAGCAAGTCGGGATCTTGGAATAAGAGCTGGCATAGGAAATTATTCAAGCTTAGGGCCCTCTGATAGACACGTGTCCATGCACAAAACAAACGTGCATATTTTTCTTGCATATTTTGACACATTTACAGTAAAACTTTCAAATCCCTCATGATTTCTATTTCGATGAACAATGATCGCTGTAATGAACATTTCAATTAGTTGGAAATTTTTATATACTTTAATACAGCCCATGAGAACAAACAGAACATTTAATACTCACAAATTTTGCTTTTAATTTTTAATAGAGCCTTTTATAGATCCGCATTCTAAAGATATGGTTTATGTACTCGGTTCTATTTTCACCAATTACTGACAACCATTTCATTTAATGCTTTGGTACTTATTACTTGACTTTTATTCTCCAGAAAATTAATGTGAGGAAGACAACTACCTAAACTTCTTCCCACTTTTTAATTTCTGAGAAATCCTCCACTTTACTATCAGCTACCA
>NW_007729167.1:230928-233462 GCF_000696425.1 Galeopterus variegatus
ACCTAAACTTCTTCCCACTTTTTAATTTCTGAGAAATCCTCCACTTTACTATCAGCTACCAGGTGGGACTACTTGATATATGCAGAGCAAGCAGAGAAGGGAATGGATGGGTCCACGGGGGAAATTTACAGGACTCAGAGGACAAGGACAGGGCAGATCCTCCAGGTGACTATTTTGTTCCCATCATCTTCACCTAGAGACAGCATTCGGGCCGAGGGATCTGCACCTGCCCAGAGGAGGCAGCAAGAAGGAAAAAGCTCAGGTGTTCCCAGAAGGTGCAAGACTACAGGCCCACCAAAGCCACCCCTCCGGACCTGAGAGTATGTGCAGACCTGACAGAGGAATTGTTTTGCCATGAGAGAATGTAGAATTGTGGGAGAGGAGCCAGATGAGTGGAGGATGCTAATATTCTTTCAATTTCAAAATTGACAAAAGGTTGAATTCTAGAGACCTTGGCTGATCAGCTCAACATTGATCACTGACAGCAATTCAGAAGGGATCATCCAAAGACAGATGGACATTTATAAAGGAGGAGCGGTCCGAGGATCCAGCTCCATTAGTTTCAGAAAAGCTATATTTTCTTCTTTTATTTACTAAGTTCACTTTGTTGGTTCTGTTTACTTACAGAGTAGTGAAGAGTGACCTCCACTAACGGGGGATTGGACATCTCGGACTCTGGGCTTCCTCCTTCACCTGGTGTATCAGTCTGTTTCTGTTGCTTATAACAAAATACTTGAAACTGGGTGATTTATAAAGAAAATGAAATTTATTGCTTACAGTTTCAAAGGCTAGGAAGTCCAAAGTGCAGGGAACGTATCTGATGAATGCTTTGTTTGGTGGCGACTTCAGTGATGGTGGAGTATCACACTGCGAAACGGTGGAGGAAAGCAGAGGGAGAGGCTCTCTTCTTCTCTTCTTGTAAAGCCCTCAGAGCCACTCCCCAACCACTATTTTTAATCCATTCACTACAGTGTGGCCCCGTAATCACCTCTTTAAGGCTCTACCTTTCAATTACCATAATGGGATTTCCCACCCTCTTAAACATCACAGTGGGGGCCAAGTTTCTAATGCATAAAACTTTGGGACACAATTCAAGATTCTGTGAGTTTTGGGAGGACATAATTCAATCCAATACACCTGGCACGTACCTGTCCTTTTGATATTCCTGTGTACTTGATGAAACCACAATCCAACAGATTGGAGCTGCTTCACAACTGCTCAAAGACTGCCCCTGATTAATTGAGGTCACTCAAGGGCAAAAGCCCTAATGGCATGTGATTGTGTCCTGTTCTTTATCATGTGCTAACTTCTATTCAATAGTTTGGATGAAGGCACAAAAAACATGCTTATAAGGCTTTCACATGACACAGACTGGGAGGGAAAGTTGAAAGAGCAGATGACAGAAGCAAGTTTCAGAATGATTCAAAAACAGGGAAACTGGAACCACATGAACAGGATGAAATTTAACTGAGCCATGTAAAGTTGGGAGTGCCTAGGAGTTTATGGGCAGTTGTTCACGATTGCCCATGGTCAGAGTGCCATACTTTTTCTAGACCAGTGTGCATTTATTGAAGCGTTAGTGCGTCAACCTTAGGAGGCAGTGTGGCGAGTGTCTGTTGGTGCCAGGAAGAGCTGGCCGCTCACATCCACAGCAGAGCGACTCTGTCCTCCACACGCCCACGGAGAATGCAGGGCACGTGAGGTGGTCTGGAGGCCACACCTAGGCAGAGCCCTTGACACAGGTGACGTCTGCGAAGAGCCCTTGAATGTGAGGGGACAAGTCAACAAGTCTAGGAAGAGCACAGAAGGTGCCCTGCGTTGGGAATTAGGCCATGGCTTTGCAATAAGACTGGACATCTACAAGCCACCCCAGGAGGTGATGAGCCACTTGTCATGAGGTGGATTTAAGCCAAGGCAGGAGGGCCACCCGAGGGACACTCATGCCTGGACTGGGGAGGAGCATGCTAGATGATATTCCAGGCGCTTCCTCCTCCCACGATCTGAGCTGGCTCAAGGCTTTCACCCGTGTGGGTTTGCACGAGGGCTTGTGTGCGCACACGCGCGCACACACACACACACACACATACACACACAATTCTACTCAGAAGATAGGAGATGAGAATTGGGAGATGAGAGACATCCGAGTCTCATTCCTAGCCTGTCACTGTGGGCTGTTCATTCAATGTCTAGCTCTTTCCAGAGACCATGCAGCAGCACAGCTTCTGCCTGGGTGTTTTCCATTTTGACTTCAGTCAAAGCTGGTTGGGCACAGTGAGCTCGCTGTCATGTTTTCATGAGGAAACTTGGGTTTCATTACGGCTTTTCCCCTTTTGCTTCTATTTGTTTCCTATGGCAGCACTTAGGACATTGAAGTCACACTTGTCCCGAGTCCAGCTTCCGAATGAATTAGGATAGCACGGGTTCTGAAAGCCTGATGAAAATGTCTACAGACAATTAATGAAGGAACTTTATGCTGTAATTGGTGATTTTTTAAATTGCTTCCGCAAGAAGGGAACACCATTTTTTTTTTTTTT
>NW_007729167.1:234013-237962 GCF_000696425.1 Galeopterus variegatus
TTTTTTTTTTTTTTGGATAAAACAAAAAGTATAATAGAGGAAAATTTGAAGGTTAATTGAAGAAGACACAGAACTCATTCTTTTTTTATAAAGTGAGATAACAGTTGTGAAATATTTTGAAAAGCATGAAGTGATAACGCTCTGTTTTATTAAACATGGAATAATATAGTAACTGGAGAAAATAGACACAGTAACCATCCCACATTTTACCTCTGAGGAATAAACTTGCAAACTACATCGGAATTCTCAGTCTGTGTTTACCCTTTTCTAAAAGGGAAGAAACGAAACAGAACAAATAGCTGTATGATCTGTCGGTGTCGTCATCTGCTTAGAATTCCAAGACGTGGCCCGTTCCCAACCTTCTGCAGTTCCTTGGCCGTGTTTCTCATTCATTCACTTATTCATTCATCCATGAGTTTATTCAGTAATCCACTCATCACTTTTTTACTTTACTCCTATGATGTGCATTTCCTGTTTGCTTTTCTAGTTTCAATGTTGCAAATGACAGTCCACACATCCTGGGGCAATTGCTGGTCAAGCCACACAAAAGAAGCATTCAAAAAAAAATACAAACAGTGAGCTTTCGTGAAATACAAACATGTCCCTCAAATGGACGGTAACAGGATGATGGTCCTCCTTGGGCAGGGCTGGGGGCCCATGGGGAGCTATCTGAAGTGCTGGGAGGAAGATGAATGTTTGTGGGGGGTGCCACACTGTCCATTCTCATGTCCTTTAACTTTCTAACCTCTGTTTATAGAGCTAAAGGCAGAAGGGAAACTGGTCCCTTGTTGTCCAGGAAGGGGGGACATGCTATGGTACATTTGATAGCATGTTCACTATTTGGTATAAAAACCACATGCTCTTAAAATATCAAGAAAACATCTTAAAGAAGGTTCCAATTAGATGGATATTTTTACACAGGTTTATTGGTTCTGCGGGAGCCTAACTAAGTCTTGAACCAACCACAGTTGTAGAGAATGGGTCTAAGCCAAGGAAATTTAAGAGGATGGAAACATTTTATTCTTAATATCAGAAATGTGCTCTTTATTCAAACCTCATTTGAGCAAACATGTAAAACAATAAGAAGAAATGGGGTTGAGCACATTTTAATAGACACGTTTATGCGAATGGTCTACAGTGGGGATACGACTGGAATGTCTGGGGAGCTGAGCATAGAAATAAAAGATTTTATAAAGAAACTGACTGCTGTTATCAATGTAATACTAGATTGACTCAGAAGAACCTACACAGAAGTTATTAAACAGAAAAGCACAGCATAGAAGTTATTAAGCATTCTTTTGCACTTCATTAATCTTACGATTTTGTTATATGTGCCTTTTTTTATTTTTTGAGAATTTTTGACGACACCTTTGCTTAATTTCAAATGGACAGTCATATGCAATTAAATAGCTGAAGTTTGGCAGAATGCAGTTGTCAGAGTAACCTCATGTCGGTAAACCCCACAACATATAAAATAGAATCGAAATTCATTGCCCTTTGAAAAGATGCATTTTTGCAAATGTGTGTCAATACTGGGTGTGGTTAGAGAGCAGTCTAAACTCACAATCCTTCAGGTAATTCAATGATTTCAAGGTGGCGTTCCTCTTCTCCCCGTCGGTGGTGAGTGCCGCCGTGCCTCTGAACCAGCCCTGCCCCTGAACCTTTGCCCCTGCCGTGCCTCCACCAGAGGTGTCCTTTACTTCCATCTACCACAGAAAGTCTCTACTACTTCAAGTTATAATTCAAATGCCACTTATTTGACTGCTTCCCAAACCTGAGCAGAAGAAATTTCTGGTAAGTAATAAGTTACGTAGCAAGCTTTATCTCAGCTTCTCCTACAGCTAATATTGTAGGGATATATTTTATCTCTCCCTGGAGCACTGAAAGGTTCAGAGGTTGGACTATTTTCTACTGACCTTTGTATCTTCAGAATCCAGTTCCTGGTTCAACCTGTAGTAATTGTTCAAAAAGGCTTTGTGGATATACGAGCTTCTAGGAAGGCTTGCCCTATGTGGCTCCTGCACCATATCCACTGACCAGCCAACAGACACATATGTGGAGTCTCTCTTCCAATTTCTTCCTTGCCCAGGGACTGGGACTTTAACCCTGGCTGGCATCCTGCTTGTGTCCTCCCAGCTGCCCATGGTTGAATTGTCTCTTTCTGGATCCCAACCCTCTGGCCATGTCCCATTTCCATGGCAATATGTTGCTGTTCATCCTAGCCACTAGAGGTGACTCATGGGCTTGGAGAAAGAATGGGGCCTGTTCCTGACAAGGATGGGGCTGTGCCTCTCAATGCCACGTGGGGAAGTGGACAAGGGAATTCTATCACAGGGTCAAATATTCAAAGTTGATTTAAGTGCATGTTTTTCAAAACCTTGAATGTGGTTTGTGGTTACCAAACAACATTGCAGACTCCACTCTGGTGGCCTCCTTTCCAGCAATGATCACTTCCCAGAGGTTGAGATGTATCAACTTCAAGTCTACCAGGGAATCATTTATGGAGCAATTACTAAGTGTTAGGTATCATACACATGAATTTGCATGTCCTTTCATTCTCAAAATGTCCCTTTGAGATAGATATAGTTACAGGTATATGTGTAGGTGTAGGTTCTGACATGCACAGGCATAGGAGTAGGCATACATACAGGTATAGCCACAGGTATAGATAGAGGCCTAAGTGTAAGTATAGGTACAGGTATAGATGTACGCTCTGGGTTGAATTGTGTCCCCCCAAGTTCATGTGTTAGAAACTTAACCTCCACTTTGACAGTGTTAAGAGGGTGTGAAATCCTATAATGTTAGTTGAAAGGTGGGTTCTCGAAGAGATAATTAGATTGTGAGGATCATGCTCAAGTAAACAGTTTAATCCATTGATGATTTAATGATGGTCATGGGTGTGGTTCTGAGGGCTTCAAAAGGTGAAAGAGTAGGGAGTTATCTCTCAATCTCTCTCTCTGCTTCTGACATCCACCCTGTGACACTCTGCTTTTCTGTACGAGTCACTACCCACCAACAAAGCTCTCACCAGATGTGTTCCCTGGACTTTGGACTTCCCAGCAATACATATTGTTTCTTTATACATTATCCAGTTTCAGGCATTTTGTTATAAGGAACAGAAACAGGCTGTTACAATGTAGGTCTAAGTATAGGTAGGAAGCCCAGTTGAAATAGTCTCAGCAAGTTTAAACACCTGCTTTGATTCATAGGTCTCATAAATGAAACATCCCCAAGAATGCGCTTAGGTGTGACTTGCTGGGTTTATACTAGTGGCACTATCTCCAAAGAAGAAGATCTATTTTGATGAGGAACCCAGGATGAATGAAACGATATTATTAGTGTGAGATGAGGAAGGCATGTTTCTGCATGCATATGGTCCCAGTCCACTGCAGAAAGTGAATTTCCCTTGGGCCGGCCCGGTGGCGCACTGCTACAGTGTGCCGCTTGGGAGCATGGCGGCGCTCCCACCGAGGGTTCGGATCCCACATACAGACCGGTTCCCGCTCACTGGCTGAGCGAGGTGCGGGCACAACACCGAGGGTTGCGATCCCGTTGCCAGTCCGGTCCGGTACGGGCGCGACACTGAGGGTTGTGATCCGTTGCTGGTCACGAAAAAAAAAAAAAAAGACAAAAAGAAAGAAAGAAAAAAAAAAAGAATAAAAAATTACTAGTTCACTGGGTTGCATGGATGGCCAAAACTAAAAATTCCAAAATACACAACTTAAAGCTTCCAATGGAATATTAAGTGTTGTTTTTAATAGAATTGGGTAGAATATCATAATTTTTAAACTTTTGCATTTTAACATTTTTCAATAGTTCTTAATAATATGAATTTTTAGTGCCAGAAAGCATTCTTTGTAATCATATAGGGAATCCCTCCTGAGGAACTGGATGATTAGGAATATTCAACCTGCATTGAATTCTAAGGCACGTGTTGCCATTTTCATGT
>NW_007729167.1:238373-244548 GCF_000696425.1 Galeopterus variegatus
CAAAGTTTTTTCCTTTTTTTTGGTAGTGCTCAAGAGCTGATGTGGAATAAGCCTTTCTGACAGAAGGTGGTGATGAAATACGAAAATATTGGTAGAAAATTGGATAGGGGAAGTAACAAAACAAAGCCAGAAATGTCCTAAATGTTAACATGCATGCCCAATATAGAATATAATATGCTCCTAATTTCTGCAGAGAACTCAGGAAAATTAATTACCATTATTCTGAAGATAATTTCATATTATTGATATTTATCATCAATATTTCCACATTGTCATGTGGTCAGTTTCAGTTGAATTGTATTAGGAGACAAGAGACACAAGGAAATATCTTCTGATTTTTTTAGCTAAGACATTCCATTATTCATTAGTTAAAAACTCCAAGATAGGTTTATGAAGAGCTAGCCTTAGAGTGCCAGGGGATGGTCAAAAAACACCTACTCAGAAGCAGGCTTGAAGGAAGAGCCAAGGACAGACAGAAGTCAAGGACAGACAGAAGCCAGGTCTGCTTGTTTTCATAGGTATGTGCAGGTGCATCAAGCACATGGGGAGGGGAAGGGAAATCTGAGTGGAAAAATGGCTCTATTGAGTAAACAGCAATTTTTCAGTTTTTAGTACTATACCAAAAGATATTATTCAATTTTATAATGCAAATTTTAGTAAAGTTCCTGTTATAATTTTAAAATATTACTGGCAGTGCAAATTGCATATCTATTAAGCCTCCTTAATCTTACTTGAAGGATATCAAAGTCTTTAACTTCAGGCTACAACCTGGCGACCTTCTGGCAAGATGAAAACATTCACCCGCCTGTGCCCACTAATAACTACCTTGGTACTTGGCTGGGTCCACTCTTTCTTTTCCACCCCATTGGAGCTTTGAAGATCTGTCACGTTTAGGAGACAAGAAAGGAGAAGAAAAGGAAGAAGAGGAAGAAGTAGGAGGAAGAGAAGATTTGATTGTTTTTTTCAAATTTTAAACCTAATGCAATGACTTCCAGTGTCATGGATTCTGAAAATGTATAGCAGAGTTCAGAGTACATGTCATCCAAGGTACATGTCACAAAGGGTGTCATTGCAATATTTAACTGTTCTACCTAGTTTCACATCTTTGGCTTCTCCATAGTACTATACCAAAAGATATTATTCAATTTTATAATGCAAATTTTAGTAAAGTTCCTGTTAAAATTTTAAAATATTACTGGCAGTGCAAATTGCATATCTATTAAGCCTCCTTAATCTTACTTGAAGGATATCAAAGTATTTAACTTCAGGCTACAACCTGGCGACCTTCTGGCAAGATGAAAACATTCACCCACCTGTGCCCACTAATAACTACCTTGGTACTTGGCTGGGTCCACTCTTTCTTTTCCACCCCATTGGAGCTTTGAAGTTCTGTCACATTTAGGAGACAAGAAAGGAGAAGAAAAGGAAGAAGAGGAAGAAGTAGGAGGAAGAGGAGATTTGATTGTTTTTTTCAAATTTTAAACCTAATGCAATGACTTCCAGTGTCATGGATTCTGAAAATGTATAGCAGAGTTCAGACTACATGTCATCCAAGGTGCATGTCACAAAGGGTGTCATTGCAATATTTAACTGTTCTACGTAGTTTCACATCTTGACTTCTCCGTAGTAACTCATGCTATAACAAATAAAAGAAAGATGATTACGAAAAATGCAACAATACACCTTCAGTGAGTCGTTCTATCTTGAGTGTCTCACATTATTTCCTTCTTTGCGTCCTCAGACTCTGTTATATTTAAGCCTCTCCCCCTTCCCCTATTCATGTCTTTAGCAATGAAACTTTGCTTATTCACGTCTTTAGCAATGAAACTTTGCAGTACCTTCTCTCTGTAGAAAAGATGGACCTCTGTGCCTTTGTGGTACTTCCATGTGACTTACTTTGGACTGGAGAATGTGGTGAAAGTCACCTTGGCTCAGTCTTGATCTTAGGTCTCCAGAGGATGTTAATGTTCCTGCCTGTTCTTTTGTGTCTCTACCATGGCTGTGAGAAAAAACATGCCTAGGCTAACCTGTGCATCCCAGAATGAGGATGAGAGCTTCATGAAGCAGAGCCATGTCCAGCCAAGCCCATCACAGATTAACTGATGTTAATGTTCCTGCCTGTTCTTTTGTGTCTCTACCATGGCTGTGAGAAAAAACATGCCTGGGCTAACCTGTGCATCCCAGAATGAGGATGAGAGCTTCATGAAGCAGAGCCATGTCCAGCCAAGCCCATCACAGATTAACTAGTCCCCAGGTCAACCAATCATAAAAGGAAGCCTGCAAATAGCAGTACAACCATATACTCAAGCCCAGCCCGGATCAGCCAGCACTGAACAGCCGGCAGACTCGTGAGCTACATCAATGCTTGTTGTTGCATTCCACCCAGATTCTTGTGATTGTTTGTTAAGCAGCATTATCGTGGAAATTCGTAACTAATGTAGCATCTCCTTTTTCCTCTCCAAAATATAGCACATCCTTATCTCATGCACATTGAAAAATGACCAGATCGTCTAGATTTTACTTAATATTATTTACCCTATGAGTATTGTCTGGTTCTTTCTCCTTATCAAGCATTATAGAATTAGAAGAAAAGTGTGTTAATTTTCTATTGCTACATTATCAGAAACTTAGCAGCTTAGAACAACACCCATGCATCAGCTCATAGTTCTCTAGGTCAGAAGTCTAGGCATGTCATGGCTGAATTCTCTACTCAGGGTTTTATGAGGCTGAAGTCAAGGTATCAGCTACACAATGTTCCTTCTAGAATCTCTGGGGAAGAATTAACTTCCAAGCTTATTCAGAGTGTTGGCAGAATTCAGTTCAATGTGTTTGTGAGACTGAGGTTTCTGTTTCCTTGTTGGCTGTCAACTGGGGGCTGTTCTCAGGTCCTAGAAGCTGTTCACATTCCTTGCCACGTGGCCTGTCCATCTTCAAATCCAGAAATGGAAGACCTTGTTTTCATCAGATTTTTCTCATACTTTGAAATCTCTCCTGCCTGGAAGAGCTCAGTTCCTTACACAGTTTCACCTGATTATGTCCATCCCTGCTAAACAAAAGTCATCTCCCTTTCTTAAAGTCAACTGATTTGGGACCTTAATTACATATTTAAAAAATTCCCTTCACAGCAGCACCTAGATAGTGTTTTATTGAATGACTGAGAGAAAATGTGTAGACACGAGAAAGCAAGAATCTTGGGGGCCATCTTAGAATTCCGCCTTCCACAAATAGCAAAAAATGACCACATAATTTATACACTCATCTATTCTTTAATTTAGCACACATTTAGTGATTATCTCCAACACACTGACCACATGCTGACCATAGGGCAGAGCTCATGAACTTATCAGTGCACAGTATTTCATGAACAAGAAACATATAAGCAAATAATGATTAAATGGTTTAATATATGCTATACTCTATTAAGTATGCACTGGGAAGGTACCTCAAAAAATTCATAGAAAAATGAAATTAAAAGATAATACAAATCTTTCCATGAACTTTTTGCAAACCCATCATGTTAAATATTAATTACTGGGTTAACAGAAAAAAAAATTTCTTAATGAAACATTGAAAAAGGTAAATCAAAAAAATTTGGTGATTAATAAGAAAAGTGGAAGGGTTCTATGTTTTTTGGAAAAATTACCTAGGAGCCAGCATCTGAAATTTAGCTAATAACTAGAAATGAGAATATAAGATACAGAATAAATTCTGGGGAAAATAATTAACCCATAGGTTAACACAATGAGTTTGAAATACCAAGGGGACTTCTAGGAAGAAGATTTTTTGCAGTAGTCCTAGTACTCCAAGAGAGATTTACACTAAAGTTTTGTTGCCCTTATTCTAGAGATGAGGGTGGAAACGTGGGTGAAGATGAGCCGACCCCACAGAGAATGAGAAGAAACATGATAGAAAACAGTAAAGGATGAGATTTTAGACAACCCATCTTTTTATTGAAACTTAAATATTCATGGTTATTTTTTTTATCCCCCACTTTAAAATTTATTGAAGCTCATGTTATCACAATGTTGTTTTTTTTCTTCTCCAACTTCCCACAGCTCACACAAACCCAATGCAATGATTGCTTACAGTAGCTACGTGATAACTGTTTGTTGATGAGTTAGTGATAGACTTATAAATCAGAGTTCCCCAGATGGTTACTTATGCCTGACAACAGTGCCAGATCTTTAGGCCAGATGAGATAATGTGTTTGAAAGCATTGTAAATGCAAATATGCTCTAGCAATACAAGCTTTTACAAATAGTGGAAACAAACAGAACTAGCCCAGACAAAACAGTAAAAGAAGGGAACCTCTGAGACTTCCAAGCTTTTTAATAGTTATGGCCCAGTTTCAAGACAATGTAAGCTTGGGATGTATATGCCAACTTAATAATGGAACGGGAATATTACAGATATGTGTGGCAGAAGTTACCAAGAAGCATTTCCCCATAAAAAGGAGAATCTTTGGATAAACTTCTATTCTCTGTTCTCAGGAAGGCCTCAGGAGTGTCCTGGGGGCTGGAATTTGAATGGGAATTTTCAAACAAAATTAGAATCCTCATGAGATCCAAAAATTATTCTATTAGGAAAGCCCTAGTATTGGCAATAACCTAACACAAATCTGAGGGGCAGGAAGGCCTCAGGAGTGTCCTGGGGGCTGGAATTTGAATGGGAATTTTCAAACAAAATTAAAATCCTCATGAGATCCAAAAATTATTCTATTAGGAAAGCCCTAGTATTGGCAATAACCTAACACAAATCTGAGGGGAAAAAAAAAGTTCACCCCAGGGTGATCTTCCAAGTCTCCCAGGCATAAAGCTTTGGTCCATTTGTGAATCATCTCAATTTCCCTTAAGCAGTCATCACCTTAGTGGCCAGCTCCATGCAAAAAAATCTAAGTTGAAGTTCCTCTGAGTACTTGATCAGTTACTCGCTTTTCCTTAAGTAAATCTTCAGCAAGCCTGACGCCACCAGGGTTTTTATATCTTCTGGGGCTCTCATCTCTGTCTGCTGGCTTCATCAACCTTGTACTGACTCTCATAGAACAGATGAGTCAATCAACTAAATAGTATTTTCCTTGCATTTTTGTTTTTATTTTCTTTCATTTTAAATCATATCACAATTTTATGGATTGTTCAAAACCTTTAAAGTACTTCAAAAAAAAAAATTTGGATTTTGAGCTGGGTGTCATTCCTGAATCTGAAGATGGGATTCAAGGGGGTTCTGTGGAGAGAAAAGGAGTGAATTGTAGGTGAGAAGTTTGCCACATCAGAAAAGGTATGACTTCTATTCAATGTACCCTGAGTTAAAGCTTGTTAAGAAATATTCTGGGAGTTCTATGCATTTGTAACTTAATTTAGAACAGTGATTATTCTTATGTATTTATGCTCAGGCTTTTATGTGTGGCTCCCAATCAATGCATTTTTAAGTTTTTTAAAAATTTATTTTAATTGACACATTGTAGTTGTATATACTTATGGGCTACAATCTGAAGTTTTGATACATATATCTGCTGTATAATAATCAAGTTGGGGTAGTTGGTGCATCCATAACCTCATGCATTTATCATATTTATCATTTCTTTGTGGCAAGAACGTTCAAAAGCTTCTCCTCTAGCTGTTATGTAATATACAAAACTTAACTGTTAACCATAGTCACCCTACTGAGATATAGGACACCAGAACGTATTCTTCCTATCTAATTGTAATTTTGTACCCACTGGCCAGCCTCTCCCCCTTTTCCCTTCAGCCCTCCCCTCCCCAGTCCCTGGTAACCCCTGTTCTGCTCTCTGCCTCTTTAACATGGAAGATGTGTTTGTTTAGATTCCGCAAACGAGTAACGTCATGTGATATTTGTCTTTCTCCGCCTCACTTGCTTAGCTTAACATAATGTCCTCCAGGTCCATCCATTTTGACTCAAATGACAGGATTTCATTCTTTTTTATGGCTGAACGGTATTCCATACATGTTCTTTTGAATACTTTGATTTAAATGGGAGAATCCAAGTAGTCATCTCTCAGCCAGTAGGTAATAACAGCTGCCTAAGAAAAGATATGACTTCCAGTCTTTTCTCTGCCTATTCTATTCACAAGATAAGATAAACACAGCTTTCCTTTTATTTTATTGTTGGACCTTTCACAAACTATTGTTGATTCTTCTATTCTAATTTCTTCCAGGTT
>NW_007729167.1:244915-247486 GCF_000696425.1 Galeopterus variegatus
TTTCATTCTTTTTTATGGCTGAACGGTATTCCATACATGTTCTTTTGAATACTTTGATTTAAATGGGAGAATCCAAGTAGTCATCTCTCAGCCAGTAGGTAATAACAGCTGCCTAAGAAAAGATATGACTTCCAGTCTTTTCTCTGCCTATTCTATTCACAAGATAAGATAAACACAGCTTTCCTTTTATTTTATTGTTGGACCTTTCACAAACTATTGTTGATTCTTCTATTCTAATTTCTTCCAGGTTTCTCTCTCTCTTTTGCAACTGCTGTCACCTGACCTCAGGCACTCACCTCCTCATATAGGGTTTTCACTGAAATAAGGATGGAACAGCCACAGGAAAGAGGGAAATTTAGTCATAGAATAAAACAATGGGAAAGCATGGTTACAAGACCTAACTTACCCCCTTTCTGTACCTCTTCTTCCCCCTCTCTCTTCATCTCACCCAAAAGACTAAGAGACACACACTGAGCAGATGTCATTACGCTCTAGTCATTGAATTCACAGTAAAGTCCTCAACCTCAAAGCAGGTGATCATTAAACACTGTCACAAATGTCATGGTGGTAAAAAGGGGAACCATCCAATTGGAATGGGTGCTGGGCCTTTATGGAAGGCCTCCTGGAGAAGGATTTTCCATATAACCTGAGTGTTAAAAGATGAGCAGCTGGAGAACAACAGTGGAGGAGGACTCTTCTCCAGATCCTGGTAGTAGAAGCATAGAACATTCCAGAAGAAATTCAGAATGTATAGGAGAACATGCACCTTTCACGATGACTTGAGATTTGGGTTCAAGAGAAAGGGGTAGAATAAGGGGCTGCAGAGAGAGATAGAAGTGAGATCTTGATAGAACTTTCATGCCATTTTGAAAAATACAGATTTCTTCCTAATTAAAACGACAAATGATTAGAAGGCTTAAAACAAGGAGAGGCATGAGTGGATCCCTCTATTTCTGTTTGCTCATCTCTCTAAAACATACGTTTCGAAAAAGGAAGAACCTCATTTTGCTCCTGGAATCAAGGAGAATGCCAGGTACAAAGTAGACGCATGAGAAACATGTTGAATAAATGAATAGATATGCATTTTTAAAAGCCTCAAGTGGAAAGAGCCACCATAGTTAAGTCCTTTTGTGGATTCTGGAAAACAATGCAAGTAGTACAGAGCCTCCACAGAACTCTTGCACAATTAATCTCACTTGGTAACTGGCGTAGATACACACTTAAGTAGTAGGATATATAGCACGAAGGTAGCCTTTTTTTAGTCTCTAATGACATCTTTTGATGACATTTTGAATGGCTCCTAGAATGAATTCCAGCCAGCCAGAAACCTCACACATGAAGCAGAAAAGTCTCCACCTCCAAGGAGAGAAATCTAAGGTCTGGGAATGGCTGATGAGCATGAATATTGGCACGGTACAGTGCACTCTGCGACCTCCTTGAGACGTGTTATATGCAATGGAGAAAGGAGAGCTGAGCTCTCTGTCTGTCTCCGATGTCATCACACCAGTCCACTAAAGCAGTCCCCTAAGACATTTTTCTGGTTCTCATCTCCACTCCCACACTTCTGGTCCAACCAACCTGCACTCTATCAGACTAATGTTCCCCAAGCACTCTTCATCATGACATTGCCTGGGTCAAACAGTTACAACCTAGACAGCATTCATCTAACAAATATTTATGATTTGGCAGTCTGGACTGCTGGCTACAGCAAAGCAAATCTGAATAAGCCATTTGCAGTGTCCTTACAATGCTCAGAACTTGGAGGAATGCTGGGGGCAGGGGAACACCATGATTAGACACCCAGGTTCCTGCTCTGGGCAGGACTAAACTGTTGTCCCCATGGGATGTATGAACTTGAGCAGGTGGTTCCATCTCCTGGAGCTCCATTTTTCTTATCTCTTGAATGGAAATCATGATTGTCTCTCATAGTGTAGTTGTGAGGATTATATGCGAGAAATCATGCAAAGAACAGACTACAAGGGTTTGGTCGATATCACCAGTGGTTGTGATTCAGTTATTCATATAATCTGTCCTTTCATTTAGAACACTCTGTGGTCTGGCTTTTGATTATCTTGCAAACTTTCTTTTTGGTGACTGTTTCAACAAATCACATTCCCACTTCAGGTAGCTGCTCCCACCTATCTACTTACTTTCTTCCAAATTTCAGCCAGGGGAAGGGAGCTGTGTATCTACTTCGAGTAAAATAAAAGATTTCAAGTTGGCCAAGAAATTGTTTGTTTGTTTTTTCCCTGTCACTTGACAAGTCTTGCTCCTTCAGGTGCTGGTTCTAAATACTACTGTGAGATCAACTACTATTAAGACTCAGCTAGATCTAATTCAATCTCAATTATGTGGGGGCATGGCACAGACAGAAACATGTAAATAAATAAGCTGGATCCTGTTCTATTGAGCACATTATTATCACAGATGAATATTTTAGCACACGTTTATTTTAACTTTCACATCCCCTACAGAGTGTGGGTTATCAACCACATTTTTGCATAAGGCAGTTGAGATTCATGAAAATGAGATGATTAGCCACTTAATTAGCAAGTGCTAGAGTAAGAGCTT
>NW_007729167.1:247833-255066 GCF_000696425.1 Galeopterus variegatus
TTGAGATTCATGAAAATGAGATGATTAGCCACTTAATTAGCAAGTGCTAGAGTAAGAGCTTGCATTTTTAGTCCAAAATCCAAATTCTCTCTCTTGTAAATTCCTGACTCAAGATCTTTTTTGACTGGCTCCTTGGGTCAGTGTAGAAGGTTGGTTCTTTTAAAATTGTCAAACAACTTTTTGTATTTTGAGTAATGAGAGAAACCTTTTCTGGAGTGGCTAATTGTCAGTCTAGGAGGATGTTTTGCCCATTCTGTGGCACCCTGACAACCAGGGTGTATTTTGAGTAATGAGAGAAACCTTTTCTGGAGTGGCTAATTGTCAGTCTAGGAGGATGTTCTGCCAGGGTAGAACAGGTACTGCTTACAAAGTCACTCTAAGTAGAGCCAGTTTGCTGGTTATTAAGTGTCTGGACGCTATTTCCCAGTTTTTAAGTAGCCAGGATTTGCTGCTAATACAGTCAGAGTCAGCATTACACCCACTGCTCGTAAATGACTTACTTAGAAAGAGAAAAGACATGTTGTGACTTGGCTGTCTTCTATTCTTTGGAGATAAGGTAAAAGTTCCTGGTAACAAAACATGAAAACAAACATATTACAATTATTTAACATATGTTACAAGTAAATAATTGGAGAACACACATTTGCCTTCTTTCTCCCTGCCTTTTATTATTTCCTTTGAACTAGCACATTCCCCAGCTGCCAAACATATGTTTTTCAGGAGATGGAATCATTGGGAGGAGCAGCCCCAGCACGATTCCCTACTGTTCCCTGCCTGGTGCCGTAGTGCTAAGTAGACGAGATTATGTTTAGATCCTGCCCATATGTATCAGAAGTCCTTCCATGCTCTAGTAATTGATCCAGTTTGAGCAATTTTGGTTTGTTAGTTGCCACAGCACAAAGACAAAATCTGGCTTTTCCAGAATGTCCCATAGTAGAGTCAACTAGTGACAGATCCTTTACTTCCCTAAAGGTGAGAATATTGTCATTTTGGGGTCAGGCTGCCCATGGAAGGTAGAATTGTATGGTGGATATAAGCTTGCATTCTAAAACTAGACAGTCGAGATAAATCCTGGCTTCATCACTAACTGTGCTACTGAAAAGTTAATTAGCTTCACTGTGTCTTAGTTTCCTCATGGGATACACTTCATTGGGTTTTGAAGGGATTAATATAATTAATTATTTAAATCTCTGACATCAGTGTCTGAACCACGTTAGCATTATAGAAGTCTTTGCTGTGATGGTGATGATTATAGCAACTGCAATGATGATCATGATAGTGATGATGGTGACTACTGGATTATGTAGAAAATCCTAATTAGCAGCACATTAATTACAGTTCTAGCAGAGTGAACACAAAGGGATAAAGACAATTGTAAAGTCACTTTTATTATTTACTTATTGTTTATTTACCTTAATAAATAAAGGAACTGTGTGTGTCTAAGTGGTTGGGAGAAGCCTAGCAATAGATTAGTATTATCTTCCTGCCTGTTATCTTTTTTTTTTTTATTGAAACATAAGTGATTATACATATTTGTGGGTACTGAGTTGAATATCTATACTCGTGTGCAATGTGTGATGATCAAATCAGGATAATTAGCATGTTCATCATTACAAAACATAGTGTTACCTTATTTTGGAAGCAAAATATTTTATAAATTAAACTTATTTGGTGTGATTGCTTGAAAATTATACACTATGATTCAGTTGTGCAAAAATAAAAACCTTTTTTCTCTTTCTTTTCTTAAATAATCAAATCTAAATTTTCCATGAGTCTCTCTCTACTCGGAAAATTAAATACTGAAAGTAACATTGGTTTCTGTCTTGTTTAAACGTCTCTCTCAGATTACCTCTGTCTCTTTGGGGTAAGTGTTCAGTATTTCAAAGGTACCCTCTTCATTTTTTCAGATGTACATGTTTGAGACTTACAGGAAAATTGCAAACATTCCCATAATCAATTTAAGATTACCTCTGTCTCTTTGGGGTAAGTGTTCAGTATTTCAAAGGTACCCTCTTCATTTTTTAAGATGTACATGTTTGAGACTTACAGGAAAATTGCAAACATTCCCATAATCAATTTACCTTATTATTAACATCTTACATTAGGATGAAACATTGAAGTTAATAAATTAATACTGACACCTTATGATTAAGCAAAGTGCATACCTTATTCATAATGCTGTATTTATTTTTAATTAATTTCTTTTTTATATTCCAGGATTTCATCTTAGATATACTGCATTTAATAGTCAAGTCTCTTTAGTCTCTTCTCGGCTGTGACAATTTCCCAGGCTTATCTTGGTTTTGATGACCTGACAGTTTTGAGGAATTCTGATCAAGTATTTTGTAAAGTGTCCATCACATGAGGGATTTGTCTGATGTCTTTCTTATTTGGAGTTATGGGATTTGGGGCAGAAGACTGCTGAGATAAAGTGCTGTTTTCACCACATTATGTCAAGGGTACGTACTGTCAACATGACTTGTCACCATTCAGGTTGACCTTGATCTTCTGGCTGAGGTTATATTTGTCAGTTTTGTCTGCTGTAAGGTTACTTTTTCCCCCTTCTTCATACCGTACTCTCTGGAAGGAGGTCACTTTGTAAAACCCACACTTACAGAGTGTAGTGTTATACCTTAGGGGTAGATTTGGAAGTCTTCCTTATGAGGAAGTTGTCTACTTTTCCCTACTTATTTATTTGATCATTTACTACATCAGTATGGACTCATGGATATTTATTTTATACTCTGGAATTTAATCTAATGCTATTTCATCTTGTTGCTTAGATTGTTTCAGACTTGGTCGTAGAAAGCTCATTCAATTGGCTTCCGTATTTCTTGACTCACCCCGATCATTGTGATTTTTATTTGTTGGCTTGCTGGCTTGTTTGTTTTGAGCAATCCCTTACTTTATGCCACTACAAGGTGCTCCAAGCTCATCTTGTACATCTCCAGTCCTGATCATAGGATCAGCCATTTCTCCAAGGATTCCTGGTTCTTTTATCAGAGAATAAAAAAATTAGAAATTGAGATTTGGGGTATTGTTGCTTTTTAACTCTCTCAGCTGATGTAGCAAGAAAATGGTATATTTTAACCCACATACATACGAATATCTATAAACATTTCTTTATGAAAGCATCTGTTTCTATGTTATGCTAAATATGAATTTGTACTGACTCTAATCCATTACCTCGTGGGTAATTCTAGTCTCACGCCTCCGCTTATGCATAATTTCCCACTGCAATAGTGAGAAACCTGACTCCCACCATCTGCAACTCACTTTCCTAATTATTCAATTTCAGCACGCATGTATCACAATAACATTTGTTAACTTGTAACCTCATGTGGAATAACTTTACCAACTACAGTACAGTGCTATGTACAATTTCTTTTGCCTGTTTCTTACAAACTCCACTAATCCAACGTTGCCTAGGACAGAATTTTTCTTCTCATCATTTTCAGTAATACAATTTAGTTGTTTTGTCCCCTTATGCACTTTATTCATGGATCCTCCAACTTCCTAAATGATTTATTTTTTTCTAAAGTATTTGCAAACATTGAGCTTTACTGTTCAGGCTGTAGAGTTCTATGGGTTTTGATAAATGCACTATGTCATGTGTCCCCTGTCATAGTATCATACAGAATAGCTTCACATCCTAAAATTTTCCTATGTATCAGTTTTCAACTCTCATCTCCTCCCTCCAAGCACCTGGCAACCACTTATCTCTTTGCTGTTTCTATAGTTTGGATATTTCCAGAATGTCATTGTATTAGTCTGTTTTGTGTTGCTATAACAGAATTACCCAAGACTGGGTAATTTATAAATAGAGGTTTATTTGGCTTATGATTCTGTGACAGCTGCTTCTGACATGGGCCTCAGGCTGCTTCTACTCATGGCGGAAAGTGGCAGGGAGCTGGCAGGTATAAGCAGATCACATGGTGAGAGGAAGTGAGAGAGAGGAAGTGAGAGAGAGGAAGCGAGAGAAAGAGAGAGAGAGAGAGAGAGAGAGAGAGAGAGAGAGAAGGTGCCAGGGTCCTATAACAACCNGTGGCAGGGAGCTGGCAGGTATAAGCAGATCACATGGTGAGAGGAAGTGAGAGAGAGGAAGCAAGAGAAAGAGAGAGAGAGAGAGAGAGAGAGAGAGAGAGAGAAGGTGCCAGGGTCCTATAACAACCAGATCTCGTGGGAACTAATAGAGTGAGAACTCACTCATTAGTCCCCCCACCTAGGGAGAGCATTAATCCATCTGCCCCCATGACTCAGTCAGTTTCCAACACTGCCACATTGGGGATCAAATTTCCACATGAGTTTTGGAGGGGACAACACATCCAAACTCCATCCATCAATCATGTAATTGAATTCATACAGTATGTTTCCTATTCATACTGGCTTCTTTCAGTTAATGATATGGATTTAGGATTCATCTATGCCTTTTCTTTCTTTAATCAATAAATAATACTCCACTGCATGAATGTACTACCGTGTGTTGATCCATTCATCTATTGAAGGGCATCTTGGCTGCTTCCAGTTTTGAGTAATTATGAATAAAGCTACTATAAATATTTATGTGCAAGTATTTTGTGTGTGCGTAAGTTTCAAAATCAGTTGGGTAAATGCAAGGGAATAAGACTGCTGGCCTGTGTGGTAAGACTAGGTTTAGTTTGCAAGAAATCACCCTACTGTTCTCCAGTGCAGCTGTGTTGCTTTGCATCCCTGCTAGCAATCAAGGGGAATGCCTTTTCTTGCTTCCTCATCAGCAATGAGTGTTGAGTTTTTCATTCTGCTTTGTTTTGTTTTGGACATTCCAATAGGTGCAAGTAGTATGTAACTGTTTTTATTTTAAATTCCCTAATGACATATAATGTTGAACGACTTTTCATTTGCTTACTTGCCATATGTATATCTTTTTGGTGACCTATCTGTTCAGATTATTTGCAAATTTTTAAATTGGGTTGTTTGTTCTCTTATTGTTGAGTCTTAAGTGTTCTTTGAACATTACAGATATAAATCTTTTATTGGATATGTGTTTTGTGAATATTTTCTCCCACTCTGTGGATTTAATTTTTACTAGCTTAACAATATCATTCACGCAGCATACATTTTGAATTTAAATAAACTCCAATTTAACAAGTTTGGGGGGGGGTGGCAGTGAATTTTTCTGGATCTAGTGTGTTACATTCTCAAACCTGATCACTGGCTTCTTCAGTGTGTACCCTTCTCATCAGTCTAACAATCATTCCCAATATTTACTAGAACTGTAGCCCCCGCTGACCCTCAAGGTGACCTTCCGTCTTACTCCATGGAGAATGCACAGGTGCTCAGAGGGAAGCCCATGGAGTCGCTTCTTCCTATGACAAGTGTCCCTCCTGTTCCTCCCATTGCCTTCTCCCCACGCACTCCCAAGGCTGCCCAACAAAGCCCCAGCCCTCTCCATTCCTTATCTTGCTTCTCTCTCTCTTCTCTTCCAGCCATCTCTGCTTGGATGTCCTCAGGCTGGGCCATGTTTGAAAAACACTCCTTTAAATGACATTATCAACTCTTTGTGGACAGGTCTCTGCTTTTCTCCATGTCTCCTGCTTGTGAAGAAAGGCTGTATCTGCAGATCCTCAGACTCTGAGCCAGCACATTCTGTAACTCTGCACTGAGTCCGTTCTGCCTGAGGTCATGGGTCAATCTCCTCAGAGCTGCCACCACTGAAGATGTCTTCACTCTAGAGCTCACAATGCTGGCTCCAACAATCCGTGTGAGGTGTCAAAGGTACCCATTGTGAGTGACCCCAAGGCAGGTACCTCTACAGGTAGTCTGCCTTGCTACCTGATGTATCCGAAAACCTGACCTCCTTCAGTTGACAGTCTCATTGCATTTCAAGCCTAGCTATCGAAATTTACTAAAGTTTCCTACTTCATAATTCTGATGGCAGGAAATAAACAAGACCAACGATAAGGATCCAGTGTGGAGATCAGGAGCCCGTCCATTGTTTGCAGGTGGACATGTGCAGCTGCGCGGACTCTTCCGTGAGGACTCTTCTATGAAGCACTGGTTCGTAGTGCCATAAATCCTGTTCTTTGTTTACCTTGATTGCGCTTTTGTTTTAACTTTCCTAATGTACTTCTTTCCTTTAGGCAATTTTGAATAGTCTCTCAAATATTTAGTTAATGGATTTGTCCAAGATGGTTTTAACTTTCCCCTCAGCTTGATTAAACTTCAGACAAGCTTCTTCCGGACCCTAGTCCCCAACCTGCGTTTCCTTTGAGCATTTTTTTAAGGAAAGTTTCCCTACACCTTTTATATACATATATACATGTATACATATATGTATGTACACACACACACACACACACACACACACACACACACACATAAATCTTTCAAAAGCCTCTTGGCAGTTTTACAACCAAGGGAAGTCTTTCTCAAGTACCTGGGAGTCGTGCTTTCATAATGAAACCATCAAGGAAGATAGGTCCCCGTATCCCAGTCTCTGTGGGAGGGTAGGAGCCTAACTTCATTGCATGACAATTAGTAGGCACAGGTGAGCTAATCACAAAGAAAAGCATCTGTAAAGTTAGGGACAGCTCAATGTGCTGGACACACCCCTGTCATCAGCCTCTCCCCTAATGTCTCCAGTAAGTTTCCACTACCTCACCCCAGTGGGTAAAAGACCTACCACTCTTTGTTTCAGCAGAGATGAGTTTAGACTGAGATCTGGTTCCTCTCCCTTATTGCAATAGCCTTGAATAAAGTCTTCCTTGCCTGTTTAACCTTGTCACGGGCAAGTTCTGCTCAGGTAGACTAAGTTGCATTTTTCTCCTTCCCAAGGTATATCAGGACAGTGATGTCACCACCAGGTTAGAAGAGAAAAATCCGATTAACAGGAAGTGATGGAGTCCACACATAATCACCTGCTAAGTAAGGAGGCTTCATAGAAACGCTGGTAATACACAGCGAGATTCAAAAACCTGTTTCAGCCATGAAGGTTTCTTCTCTTCTCAGCTGACATGAGAGGACCCAGGATTCACTCTCTGTTGCGTCCCAATGCCCAGGCTTCTCAGGGCACTGAAGTTCATGCAGATTTTCCCTGCCTCTCACTTACATGGCAGAGATGTCTTCCCTGGAGAAGACACCTTTCTGTACCCTAAAAAACACCTCTGCTTGCCCTCAAAGAAGAGATCTTTTTCAGGTTTTGGGGAACCCACACTCTATATGGTCACTGGCACTCAAGGTCAGCACCCCTGAGTC
>NW_007729168.1:0-2645 GCF_000696425.1 Galeopterus variegatus
TAATCCATTCATGAGGGATCTGCCGCCATGACTGAAACAGCTCCCAACACTGCCACGTTGGAGATCAGATTTCCACGAGTTCTGGGAGGACAATACATCCGAACTCTATCAAGTATTATGCTTAAAACTGTTGATGTATTTAACCCCCCTTCCCATAGCACTTCACTATTCAGCATCTTTGGGGATAGGTTGAGACAGGGAAGAATGAGAACCAGAATTTGGTATAGCACAGCTTATTTTTATTAGCAAAGTTCTGTTTGCAATTTGTATCTAAAATATGTTGAAAAATAAATAGTTACATACTCTTAATAATAGCCACTAGGATTTTTTAAAACAGATAGTAAAGGATAACAGTACCAACTTGTGAAAAAAAAATTTTTTTTTAAAGTGCTGATTGAGGAAAAATTGTCAATACGTAACATTAAAAAAAGAGATCCTGTAAACTTAGACAGTCTTATTTTAGGCACTGCAAGTGCTTCAGATCCTATGCTTAGGATACAAAAAAAGGAGGGGGTGGGACTCAAAGTTTATCTAGGCTTTAAAAGACAGGAAGAATTCTATAGCATTCTATAGAACACTAATGACATAAGTTCAGATTTCTCTCTATCTAACCCTCCGTCCACTCCAGAAATGTAGCCACTTAAGTCTTAAAAACAAATGTCATTGAAACCAAGTGGTATTGATGTCTAGCTTTTAAAATCTTAATTCAGAAAAATAATAGAATGTGAATAACTGGTCTTAAATGGATTAGCCTTTCAAAACACAGTTTCATTTATTTATTTTAGGTACTATATCATATTTTTGTTCTTTTCTATTGCAGAATGTTTCCTTGTAGAGCCAGATGAACCTTTTCATATTGGAACCCTAGAAGAAAATAATCTCAACCTAACGCTGGACTTCCATAGGTGAGGGAAGTTGATGAGACCATAACTTATGTTTGTGTATATGTTTCCCCTGAACTAAAATCTTCTCTGTTTTCTAGACTCCTAACAGTGGAGCTTCAATTTAAACTGAAGGCCATTAATCTGCAGACAGTGCGTCATCAGGAACTCCCTGACTGTTATGACTTTACTCTGACCGTAAGTGTGGGCCAGACTGAGTTGGGTTCTAGTCTGGAGAAAAATAGTTTTATCTAGTTATATGTTTCATACACTTGTATTAAGGCATGATCAAGTATATAGGATGTTTCTACTTGAATGTGCATAGGGGAAACATTGATGCAGCTAGCTCTATTTTATTATAATAACTTGTTTACTTGTCAATTATCTGTCTTCTGCACCTCAGTGTAAGTTCCATGAGGGCGGGGACCTTGTCTTGTTCACTATGTCTCCAGTACCAAGAACAATGGCTGGCACAGAATAGACGGTCAAACACAAAAGGAACAAGGGTTTGTAGGTTCCGCGTGGTCGGCTCTCAGCATTTGTGGCTGGCTGCTGACAGTCATTGCCAAGGGTTCCTGCTACTGAGTTTCCTCATGGAAGTTTGCAGCCTTTGGATTATTGCTCACAGTGCCTTCCTCGTGCTGCCTCTGAATGCTCTGATTCATTATGCCGCTTTCAGCCCACCCTATCACTTCTATGTTCTCTACAATCCAGTTGCAAATGGAGCTATTAAGCTCTGTAGAGAGCACAAGATGCCTCTCATGTGAGTTTATCACTTCACAGGATCGGAATGCTGTTTGGTCATATGCAGGGCAGCATTTGAAACAACTTACCTTCACACGATCCAGATTTCTATTACTTTAGCAGTAGTTTGTATCAAGCGCTACATCCATGGTACTCAACTAGCTGGCTGTGAAAAATCAAATTTTCAGAGATTTAGGTTTTAAAAAACTCAGACTATAGTATAATGTTACAATTATGCATAGCATTCAACAAGAAAAAGCACTAAAAGTGTAAGACTATTTTAAATTGGGCTATAAATTTTGGTCCTAATATTAATCAGCAAGTTATGAATTATCAGCATTACTTGATTTTTTAAAAAAACTGAGCTATTATTCACAGTCTTCTCTCTCTCTCTCTCTCTCTCTCTCTCTCTCTCAAATTTGAGAAATGACACTTCATAATTTTTGTAATCCTGACATCTCCTTCATGGACCCTTTTACAATTCTTCAGTCAGAATACATTCTGTGCTAGGAACTACAGGTATTTTTGCGGTTTGTTATTTTCCTTCCCTTCCCTTCCCTTTCTCTCTCTTTCTTCCTTTTCAGTGATTCAGTACAGTGGTAAAATCAACTTGGCCTGTTAGCCATGCAGATTTGTTGTATTTTCACCATTATTGTAGAATCATCCTAGCCCTACGCCTCTGCATTGTGCTCCCTAGCCCTACGCCTCTGCATTGTAGATTCAGCAGTGCATCTTATAGAACTGTGGTAGAACTTAAATCCTATAAGTTAGTTTAATAATAAAAGTCATTAGTGCAACTTCATTGTCATAAGTAAATGTGAACTGGGCAGCCTACACCTGATATAAAACATAGGGACTTGGGAGCCAGACAAGCCTAGATTTTAATTCTAGCTCACCTGTTAGTAGATACGTAACTTTAGGCAAACTACTTAATTGGTTTGTGCCTCAGTTTTCTCATCTGTAAAACAAAATTAATGTCCACCTATCTGACAAGGTTGGTGTCAAGATATAAGATGATAT
>NW_007729168.1:3286-5329 GCF_000696425.1 Galeopterus variegatus
TGTAAAACAAAATTAATGTCCACCTATCTGACAAGGTTGGTGTCAAGATATAAGATGATATATGTAAAGGTCCTACCTCAGTATCTGGTACGTAGAAGATATTTGATTCATTCAACAGCCATTTATAAAACCTTTGCTATGTGTGTGATGTGGTTTGAATATTTGTCCCTTCCAAAGCTCATGTTGAAGCTTCTTTTTAAAGGAACTTATTTAATTTTTAATTGAAACATATTCATAGATTTATGGGGTACAGAATTATACTGTACTACATGTATACAATGTGTGAGGGTCAAACAGGGTAGTTAGCATACTTGTCATCCAAAAAATTTATTATTTCTTTGTGATGAGAACATTTAATCTCTTCTCTTTAAGCCATTTGAAGACATATAGTAAATTATTGTTAATTATAGATGCCTAGCACTACTGTACACCACTAGCACTTATTTTTCATATCCAGCTGTCATTTTAAGTCCATTAACCAACCTCTCCCTATGCCCTACTTGCTTCCCTTCCCAGCCTCTAGTATCACGTTGAAACTTAATGGTATTTGAAAGATGAGGCCTTTAAGAGGTGATTAGACCATGAGAGCTATGCCCTCATGAATGGATTAATTCATCCATGGGTTAATGGATTAATGCATTATCAAGGGAGTAACTGGTAGCTTTATAAGGAGAGGAAGAGATCATATGGACATACTCAGCCCTCTCCTCATGTGAAGTCCTGCACCACCTTGGTACTCTACAGAGAGTCCCCACCAAGAAGAAGGCCCTCACCAGATGTGCCCCCTTGCCCCTTGGACCTTGGACTTCCCAGCCTCCAGAATTGTACAAAGTAAATGTTATTTCTTTATAAATTACCCAGTATCAGGTATTCTGTTATAAGCAACAGAAAACTGACTACTACAGTGTGCCCAGCTGGAGTTATAATGGAAAAGTAGAACACTAACATTCACGCACAGTAGTTTAATAAATTTTTGCATCGTATATTTGAAGTTCTTTATTTGGTGTATAAATATCTAGGATTCTTGTGTTCATTCGATGACCAGATACTTTTATCATTATGAAATGGCATTCCTCTACCCTGATAATATTCTTTGCTCTAAAATCCATCTTTCTTTCAATTAGTGTTAACAGGGCATATCTTTTTTCATTCTTTTAACATTAACCTATTTGTGTCTTATATTTATCATTTTTTTATTTTCTAAATTATTTTTAGTAATCAATAATATAATTATGAGTAATTTCATGGAGACCTATAGATGCTACATACAATAGTATGGCATATAGACTCTTCAGTCAAAAGTTTCCATTGTGCAAATGTGTTAAAATAGAATTTCCCTGAGCTGAACTATCTTGCCGACCCACAGAAATACCTGTAAAGCTGTATTTGGATTTTCTAATATAACACCCACCAAAATGAGTGTTAATAGTTTTTTTCTTACCATCAGTTGATTTATGCTAATATTTCTTTTCAGCAGACTATTCATAAATTTATTACTAAACTAATGTAATGAGAGAACTTGTTTAAAATAAAACCTTCAAGAAAAATATAAGATGTACATAAACAGCTACTTTAGAAATAACTTTCTATGTTATCTCTTCAAGTGCAAAAATAGGCAATCTCTTCTATGCTTTTAAGGTACCTTAACATTTAATTACTTTACAAGTGAAAAAGAAAAATGCATTTAAAAAGTAAAAAAAAAAAGCTTCTCAAATACCCATGTTGCTCATGTCAGAATATTTTTACATTTTTTGTCTTACATTTAAAGTGGGTTTCTTGTTAGGCAGAATATAGTTAGGCAACACATTGTTTTTTTAATCCAGACTCACAACCTCTACATTTTAGTTAGAATATTTAGACAATTTAAATTACATATGATCATTAATATAGTTTCCCTCTTTTTCTGTCTTCTTTTAAATTAATTGAATATTTTTTTCATTCTGTTTTATCTCATTTATAAATTTATTAGCTATAACTCTGTTGTATTATTTTGGTGTTCATAATATACATCTTCAAATTATTACAGTCTCCCTTCAAGTTATG
>NW_007729168.1:6507-8527 GCF_000696425.1 Galeopterus variegatus
TTTTTTCTGTCACCTCCTCTCCCCACCCCTCACCTTTCAGAGATTCCAATTATGTCCGTATTTGGTCACTCAAAGTTGTCTCATAGCTCACTAATGCTCTGGTTTTTTATTTTATGTTTCAGTCTTTTTTCTTGGTATGCTTCATTTTGGATAGTTTCTATTGCTGTGTCTTCAAGTTCACTAGTCTTTTTTTCTATACTATCTAATCTTTTCTAATTCCATCCAGTATTTTTTCTTCTTTGTTTGAGGGATTCAGCTTCTTCTGAGCCTTCCTGAGATGTGATTGACATTAAGCCACAGTTCATTTACTCAATAGATATTTAGTGAGCACCTACTATTTGTAAGACCCTAAGTCTCTTTGTGCAGGAAAAGCATGGTTTCTCTTTGGCAAGGATTTCTGACTTAGTCAAATAACACTGAGCATCGTCCTTGTGTGAGGCTGTGGGCTGGGTCCTCCAGCTGTTATGAAGATGGGCAGACACAGACAATGCCCTCAATTGCTTGTCAAGGAAAGAGGCTCACAGTCCATTATGAGGAGAAATACAGTGTAGTAGTCTCTTTAAAGTCATTTGAAATCTTATATCTGAAGTGATTTCTGACTACCCCAAGGGGAGAAGTTCAACAAACTCCATTTAAGTGACAGACTTCCAAAAGAACTTCAGGACTTGAGAGAGAGGAGGCAGACTGATTTTTCTTGCCTTGCTTTTCCTGTCCCTGTATGGGGAAAAGAGAGGAAGCTAGAAGGGGAGGACAACAGTAGAAGGACTATGAAATGTGTTCTGGCACAGCTATGTCCTGCTAGGTGCCTGGTGTCCCAAAATGGTTATCCTCAAAGTAAGACATGGCTGTTGACTCTGTCACCAAACCCTTGGTAATACATGTGGTGCTAGAGTGACCAAGAAATCTAGGCCCAGAATGAAAATAGAAAAAGCTCCACCTGAAATGTCTCAAGACAGAAGTAATGAGCCTTGTATTAGTAAGAATTGCAGGAGCAGTAAAAATCTACCCCTAGCTGAGGCCCTGCTGGAAGTTGGGAAAAAGCACAGTTGTACCAGCTCTTGCTCATATCAAAGGGCATCTGGAGGAACTTAGAATGGGAAGGAGGGGGAAGTTCTGGTTATATAAATTGTCCAGGCCTGGAATGCTGTCCTAGAAACATAGGATTTTTGAGACTAAAGCATCTCTATAGAAGATCTAGTTCAACCTTCTCATTTTACAGAGAAATAAAAGGAACTTCCCAAAGTTGAACAGAGTTAGCTACAAGTTTAAGTTGAGAATCTGGGTCTCCTGAATCTTTGAAGAATTGTTTGCTAATTAGTGCATAGATGTATTTTGGCTTCAAACACTATAGGTATGTTTTTGTTGTTTATTTTTTTTAATTGACACTTAATAATTTTATGTATTTATGGGGTACAAACTGACATTTCAATACATGTATAAATGTGTAATGATCAAATCAGGCTAATTAGTATATCCATCACCTCAAACATTTTTTCAAATAGTTAGAAAAAAAGATTTTTTTCTAACTATTTGAAAATACACAACAAATGGTTGTTAACTATAGTCACCTAACAGTGCTATAGAACACTAGAACTCATTCTTTCTCCCTAGCTGTACATTTATATCCATTAACCAGCCTCTCCCTAAACCCACATCCCACCCTTCCCAGCCTCAAGTAACCACTATTCTCTCCACTTTTTTTTTTTTTGTGTGTGACCGGTAAGGGGATCGTAACCCTTAGCTTGGTGTTGCCCACACCGCGCTCAGCCAGTGAGCGCACCGGCCATCCCTATAAAGCATCCAAACCCGTGGCCTCGGCGCTCCCAGCTCTGCACTCAGCTGAGTGAGCCATGGGGTTGGCCCCTATTCTCTCTACTTTTGTGAGCTACAATTTTTTAGCTCTCACATCTGAGTGAGAACATGCGGTGTTTATCTTTCTGTGCCTGACTTACTTCACATAATGTAATGTCCTCCAAGCTCATCCATGTTGCTGTGAATGACACAGGATTTTATTTTTTTT
>NW_007729168.1:8883-30976 GCF_000696425.1 Galeopterus variegatus
GTGAGAACATGCGGTGTTTATCTTTCTGTGCCTGACTTACTTCACATAATGTAATGTCCTCCAAGCTCATCCATGTTGCTGTGAATGACACAGGATTTTATTTTTTTTTATGGCTGAATATTATTCCATTGTGTATATTTACCACATTTTCTTTATCCATTCATCTGTTGACAGACACTTAGGTTAATTACAGGTATGTTTTTGACCCTCTTCCTGTCTTCACAGATAACATTTGACAACAGGGCCCATAGTGGAAGAATTAAAATAAGTTTAGATGATGACATTTCCATCAGAGAATGTAAAGAATGGCATGTATCTGGATCAAGTAAGTAATGAGCTTTACTGGTTTTCAAACAGTTATGAAGTATTAAATTATTGCCCCCATGATATGTGAAACATCCCTAATTCTCTGCGATTAGATCAATACGTTGTAGATATCTGATATTCCAGGCAATACATAAATCATTAGTAACTGAAATGACCTTCTTTAGCTTCTCCATGTGCCCTCAGTTGCCCACTTCTTACTGAGACTATACAGTCTCCACCAAAACCTACCTAGACCCAAACCAATATTGACTGAGTGCTACTGCTTAAGTACTTCACTTTCATCTCCCTCATTTTAATATTTTAAAATATCCTCAAGATGGGCAGAGTCCTTACTTTTACAGATGAAAAAACTGAGGCTCAGAAGTGACACTTTGCACCTATGGTCATACAGCCAGGAAGAAGTCAGCTAGGATTTGACCCTGAAGCATCTCACACATTATAACATCTCTCATCTAGGTTAAAAAGTAAACAAAATGAGGAAAGGGTCTATTCTTAGATATATGGACAAGAATTCAGGTGTAGACTGAGTACTGTCAAAAATTTTGAAGCTGAACTGGAGTAAATTGACTAGAAAGAATTTATCTATCTCATTTTCTAGTCCCTCATAAGTAACATAATGGTATGTTGCACTGGACTTAATGATTAGGTCAGGGGTTCTCAGATTCTGGTGAGCAGAAGAATCATTCTGGGTACCTGTTAAGGTGCATTTTCCCCAGCTCCATGCAAGACAGTCATTAGGCCTGGGGTGGGGCTTAGGAAGGTGTAGATATGCCTTATTTGGACTGTATTTGGATAATCACTGTTTCAGGGTTTCCTACTGGTTGATTTGCCAAGTTCAGAAGTAATAATGAGGGGCTGGCCCGGTGGTGCACTGCTACAGTGCGCCACTTGGGAGTGTGGCAGCACTCCCACCGAGGGTTCGGATCCCACATACAGACTGGTTCCCACTCACTGGCTGAGCGAGGTGTGGGCGCAGCACCGAGGGTTGCAACTCCGTTGCCAGTCCCGGTCCGGTACGGGCGCGACACTGAGGGTTGCGATCCGTTGCCAGACATGAAAAAGACAAAAAGGAAAAAAAAAAAAGAAGTAATAATGAGATAGTAAGAGTAAATAAAATGAAGTTACTTCACTGTAGCATTCTTTTCTCTAAGAGGTAACTTCAAATGTATGAGTATGAGGCCCTCAAATCACAAACTTTTATTCAATCATAAACTAGTTTATTTGAAACACAAGCCTTTTTGCCTTCTATAAACACTTAAATTCTCCCCAAACTTTAGAATAAGGAAAATGAGAGCGCATGAAAGTGCCCAGTACATGGGCTTTCTTTCAAAGTTTTGTTTCTGGGTTTTTAAATTTTTCTAAAGTAGATTTAGACATTTGCATAGCAATTAGTGGCCTCTTGGCAAAAATTAATGGGATGCATCATTATAGAGCTAATCCTAAGTACTTTATCTTTTTATAGGTATAGAGCAGTCTAACTTAAGTAGAGACAAGCTCTGTAGCGGAGCATGTGATGGCTGAGGCCTTGCCCACCTCTCTTCACTGGCTCCACTCATGCCAGCCAGGACTTTACACTTTCAGTTCTCCAGAATCTCTGTGAGGGTGGCTCTTTTTCCTTACTCAAGTCTCGGCTAAACCTACTGCCTCCTCAGTGAGGCCAGCCTTTACTATGTGATATAAACAAAATTCTGTTTTTACCATTCCCCAACACCAACCTCCCTCATATAGACTCAGTGGGTTGGGGTAGGACCTGAGAAGGTGCATTTCTAACAAGTTCCCAAGGGAAGCCCAGAACCACTGATACAGAGTGGCAGGCGCTGGAAATAGACTGCAAAGATTTGAATCCTGACTCTGCCACTGACTGGCTGTGTCACCTTGGGCAAATCATGCGACCTCTCTGTGCTTCAGTTCTCTCACCTGCAAAATGGGGATAATGAAGCCCACCTCCAAATCAGTTAAAATATATATATAAAGTGCTTGAAACTATGCCTGGCAAGAAATGTACTCAATACATGTTAGCTATTATTATTTATTTCCTTCAGATCCCCTTAGCGGCCAGCTTCCAAAAAAATTTTTTTTTAATTTTCTTTATATCACTTACTCCTATCTGAAAGTATTTTGTTCATATACTTGTTTACTTCTTCGTTTGTCTCACTGCAGTAGAATAGAAGTTCCACAAGTTGTCTATTTTATTCACTACGGTATCCTGGCATCTAGTAAATGCCTGGCACATAGTAGGTGCCTAATACATATTTTATACCTAGATAAGCAGATTTTAACAGAATATGCAGGGAGGCTAATTGTATTAAGAACAAAAGACCATTAGCTAGTACTTAAAGATCTTAAATTGGTGGTTTTGGTGATTATTAAAAGAAGGACTTTTAACCTTCTTTAAATACTAAATGGAAGAATGTTTATCAGGGATTCTTTGTTGTCTCTCTGGAAAGAATGCTTGCATTATCTAAATTATTCTAAAAATAAGTAGATGTCACCATATTAATGTCCCACCATGTAAGTACTAATAATCCTCTCTCCTTCCAGTTCAGAAGAACACTCATTATATGATGATCTTTGATGCCTTTGTCATTCTGACTTGCTTGGCTTCATTAATCCTCTGCGTTAGATCTGTGATTAGAGGACTTCAGCTTCAGCAGGTAGGGGTTGTTGTTTTCTAGAAATGCTGCTGACATTTTGATTGACAGAAATTCACTGTGCCTCTCCTCTTTTCTCTAAAGGAATTTGTCAATTTTTTCCTCCTCCATTATAAGAAGGAAGTTTCTGTTTCGGATCAAATGGAATTTGTCAATGGATGGTATATTATGATTATTATTAGTGATATATTGACAATCATTGGATCAATTCTGAAAATGGAAATCCAAGCTAAGGTAAATTTTTTTCCTACTCATGCCATCCTTAGTATCAGATATGGATTAATGGTAATGTATTTTTCTAGAAAGTGAGAATGTTCCAAGTAAATGATTTCTTCCAAACTTTATCAAGTAAACTTGAAATCGATAACAACAGTTTTCTTAAACCTAGTCAGGAAGTCTCTTAGGCAGAGTTTTTCAAAGTGTGCTTCACAAACCCCTGCATCAGAATCATTTGAGTACCTGGTAAAAATGACTCATGTTAGACCTACTGAATCCAAACTCTTCAGGTGGGGCCTGAGAATTCTTACACACACCAAAATTCATACATACACAAGGTAACTAAGGTAAGAGTTTTTTGTCTTCGTTTGTGTGTGTGCGTTTTTTAATCTTACAAGAAATGCTAGAATCTTCAACAACAAAAAAGAGTGGGGCTGGAGAGTAGAGTGAGGTCCAGGTACAGTTGTGAGTGGTTGCGTTTTTTGCCTCTCTGTTTGAAGTGAGAATGCTCTCATTTTCTCACTTTTCCCATCAATGTGCTATAAGGTTATCCATTTTAAGTTAAGACTAACTTAGCCTATGAATCAACACTCCCCCCCAAAATAAAAATTGAATTAAAAAATAACATTGTTTGGGCCGAGCCCGTGGTGCACTCGGGAGAGTGCAGTGCTGGGAGCGCAGCGGCGCTCCCGCCGCGGGTTCGGATCCTGTATGGGGATGACCGGTGTGCTCACTGGCTGAGTGTGGTGTGGCTGGTCTCAAAAAGGACAAAAAATAAATAAATAACATTGTTCAAACTAATCTTGCTCAAAGTTATGTTTTACTAGTCTTGATGCAACTATGAATCACTTGAGGAACTGATTATAAGCCCGGGCAGAGACTACAAATACAATGACTCAGATAGGATAGGAACTTATTTCTCTCTCATGTAATAGTCAAAGTAGATTTTGCAGGTTGGTGAGTAGCTCAGCTCCACACAGTTATTCAGAGACCAAGGCTCCTCCCATTTTGTTTCTTTGCCAGCCCTTAAGGGCTTGCCCTGACTGCATGATTGACACTGGTGTCACCTCCCCCCCAGGGAGACAGAAACACAAAGGATTACTCAAAGCACATTTCTTCTGAGCAGTGAGAAGCCCCAAAGGGGTTAACTTTCCAGAAATCCTCAAGAGAGAGTCATTCCTCCTTGGAAAATTAACCCTGAACTGGGGTTCTTTCTCAGTAATTATTCTTCAGGCCAGAAAGTTACAGAAAAGAAAAGAGGTGGAGTTATGGCTAAGTATAGTTTAACAATAGAGGCTGGTAACATCAGCAAAATAACAAAGTGACATTCCATAATGCAATTTGCAAAAGATTAAGTGGCTCCACCAACAAAAGCTTGTTCTTAGCAAATACTCTTTTCCTATAGCAATTTCCTCAGTATGTTTACATAACAATCAAGTAACTTTAGGTTAACCTGCACCAAGGATGTCTGTCCTTGAGCCAGCAATTTTGCTGTGTTACAATTCTTTATCTACAACAGAGACTTTAGTCTGAGGAAAGTTTCCTGTCTTTTGTAAGCTTAACATTTCTATATGTAATTTTAAAAGTTAGGCTAAACCTGAAACTACAGGGCTTTGGAAGCTAGGCTAGGCACTGTGAAATACATTTGCTTTATAAATGTTAGTGCAGTCTACATTTCCCCCCTTTTATTTATTTAATGAATAAGAAAGAACAAAAGCTATAGATCAAGGCTTTACAGTTAAGACAAAAACATTTAAAGCAAAGTTAGTATCATTTAGCATGGCAAGTCCTTTTTAATTTATCCCAGGTGGGAACTGATGATGTCATCGTCTCTCAGAGCTGTTGCATTGGCATCATTCCTGGTGCTGTGAATTGGGGTGCAGTTACCAGTTGTCAAAACTCTGGAATGGGGTTCTGTTTCATGTAATAATTGATTTTGAGTCCAGAGAGTTTGTTGATGTTCACCCATCCAGGACATCACTGCTTCCAAAGCATCTAATCTTTGTAAAATTTTTTGATCAATTATAAATCTTTTGTTTAAGAACAGGATGTCTCATCCAAGTCATAGGCACCCTCTTTAAAGCTGAGAAACTTTAGAGAACTGCTTGTGTAGACAAGATATTATTTCCCCCTTTATGATCAAAGCATTCCTCATAAAAGCATTGATGATCAATATTTTGATTGAAAAGGTTTTACTTTTCTTTGTATAGATCCCTCAGCACTGGGAAGGCTCATTCCCAGGTTGTCATGTCCCATGTTGGGGAGGGGGGCAGAGATGAAACAGCAAGATGAAGCAGCAGATAGGCCAAATTAGGGCAACATGAAGAGGGGTCAGGAACTTAGAAGAGACATGCCGTCTTATAACCAAAGTTTTAAATTATATCCTTTTATGAAGAGAGAGTTAAATTTTATTGAAATTATGAAAATAGCCACATTGTTATAATAATCATAAAGATACTTAAAGTTATTAAATTTGGGGGAATTGAATAGAGAAAACAAATGCTTTTATATCTGTTTTAAATGATATTTTACAAACTGTTGTCAGTTATAGATAGCTTAAGACAGAGAGTTTTCTTAAATTTGGAGAACAAAACATTAAGAGAACCAGCAGTGTTTTAAAATAAGGAAATTGTAAAAACCCATAATTCTTTTTAATCAGTTCATTAATTAACTTTTGTTGTTTCGACCTTGGTGAGTAACTTCATAAACCCATCAGTTTCTTCATTAGAATTTTGGAAATTTAGTTTAATGTTATGAATTCAAAGTTTGTCAGGAAACTGTACCTATCAGAGTTTTTTCATGAAATATTTGAAGACATAACATTTTAAAATTATAATTGAACCAAGATTATGACTGGTAGCATTATATCTAGACACAGATTTCCAAGAACCTTAATTTCCAAGAACCTTACAAATTTTGGAACACAAATTAATAACATCTCAATACTGACAATGCTTTCCCATATAGTCTAATTTATCAAATAAGCCAGTTAGTTTTGATATATCTCTTATATATCCTTTGAGAAGCTCCAGGGCCCTTGGACCCCCTCAAAGTTAGTTTAAGTTAAAAGGTTGAATTTTCAGACTTTGGTTTTGGAAAGTCTGTCAAATAACAAAGGCTTAAAACACTTAGTTGAATAAGATCACAAATCACTACAAAAATAAAACCACAGTGACAAAGGATTTCAAAGGCAGAGAGCACAAGAAATTATCATGATAAAACATGAAATAAGTTTCCTAGGCCAGTTATCTAAAAGATAAAGAAAACCTTTTACAATTTTCTATTAAGAGCAGTTAAGTGCTTTCAGGAAATCTCGTTGTTCCAACTCAGGAGAGCAGACTCTAAATCTGTAACAGAATACTTTTGATATTAATTTTTAGAAAAACTTATAATTTGTTTTTAATATTAGCCAATTTTTAAAAATTTTTTCTTTTTTATTTTTACAAATTAGCCTGTACAAACCATTATCACAACTTATCCAGACTTTCAGTTATTGTTCTATACTTCCTACTTCCTAAATATCTGGTCATTTTACTTTAAGACAAAAATACACTGTACCAGATGTTTTCTCACATAAAAATTATTTTCTTTTCTTTTTAGCTTTTTAAACCATAAACACATTTTTATATCCATTGTTTTCTTTAAAACACCTCTTTTTTACATACTTGTTTTTTCTCTATCAATGTTAAATTGACCTGATTTGTCTAAAATTTATATATTAAGGTTTTTCTGGTTTCGGCAGGGTTTACAACTTAAAAGACCTCTACCAAAGACAAATGTAATCCTGTATGATTAGTAAACCCATGCAAAGATGTGTGCTGATAAGAACATTTTTTATACATTCAGGTTAGTAAATAGGGGTCCATTTATCAGAGCAAATTACTCAAAGCCCAGTTTGAGCCTCAGCTATTTTTACCAAATAAATATTTATGGTTTCCCAGACAAAAACTTGGTGTATTAAATCTATACCCTTATCAGATAATGTTAACTAGGGCCTTTGAGATATTGGGCATAGGCTTCCTTTCACTAGCCATTTTGGGTTCCAGGTATCCACGTGGTATTTAGGGCCATGTGGAGCTTAAGACAGAGGGCAGCATTCACGAAGACAATGTCTAAAAGATATTGTTTCTCCCAGCATGGCCAGGAGGCAGAACTGGGATAAGGAAGAGGCGTATTGACCTAGAGACAGATTTAGGTAAAAGGTTTAAATAAAATTTTGAAGATATATTTATTTTATCAAAACTTTAGAAAATTAAAGTCACATGAACTTGAAAAGTATACTTATTTATTTAATGAGCATGCATTAATTATAAGCCAATTTGGTGCCATGCAGACAATACAAATACACATACAGATATAAACATAGACATAACATACATTTATGTACATATATATGTAGACATAAACAGAAACAATAAGGATTTTATAGGTTTTGTTTAAAATAAGAAGATGGGTAAAATAGAGAACTCACTAGTTTAAAAGGACAGTCAGGTTTAAATTGTGTTTCTAAAGAATGTTAAAGCTTATCTGTGAGGCCTCACCTGTTTTGGAGAAAGCAAGGTAACAAATTTACATTGTAAAGCAAAGTATGCAAGCCTTTTCAAGGAGATGCAGAGAAAGTTTTCTTCTTTTTAAGAAAATGGCATAGAACTCTGCCATAGGATTTTGTGAAGAAATACATAGATGAGCCTAGAAAAAAATTTAGAAGTCTGTTCAAGATAACCAGCTGGATGCCAGAAAATTTAAGACCATCTAGTTAAACAGGTAGATTTTAGTCTAGTTTTTGTTTCTCAAATGCGTTACTGAGCTTAAGGGCTGAGCTAATGAAAGCCATTTGACTGTTGGGGTTTTTAGGAGAAAAGAAGTAGACCCAAAAGGAGGTCTGGTTGGCACCATAGCTGCTTTTCTCATAAAGCCTCAGAATCTTTGGCAAAGAAGAGAAGCATCGTGCAGATAAGAAAAGAAAACATGCTCAAACAAAACCAACATTGCAAAGAAATATTAACCTTTTTTACTTTAGATTATCCAATTAAAAATTTTTTTCAGTTACTGGCAAAGATTAAGTTATATCCTCTTTCAGTGACATAAACATGTCTATGTTTCTGTTAAGGGCTTGAATAGGTCTCAAAGCAACTTGACATAGATTTCAAGTTGTTAGCCTTGACAAGACCCATTGTATAAATTAAGCAGTGATCAATTTGTTCCCCAATTTTTATGTCAAGGCTCCCTTCCTGGTTATTATAGTTGTCTAATAACCACTAACAGTTTTACAAGCTGCCGTTCAGTTACTTTACAGCTGGCTTCTTTAAGGAGACACTGGAGTTGTAATGTATGTTGAGTCTCCCCTTTTGTTAATAATTATCCATATTTTAAAAGTAAAAAAAAAGGAAAAAATACCTTTGGGGTTGAAAAGACATAACTTGGCCTGCCACAGGTGTGGATCCCTAATCGAGAATCGCTGGTGATCCCCTTTACCAGGGTGAGTCTCCTTTACCAGGACTTCCCTTGACGGGATGAGTAGTGGATGTCCTTTTCCTTTCCAAGGCTTGGCAGGTTGGTCTCCAATCCGTGGAGCCAGAAAGTCTCACATGGGGCACCATTTGTTACACTCTCTCTGTCACCTCTCTTCCCCTGGGTGACAGAGATGCAAAGGATTACTCAAAGCCCATTTCTTCTGGGTCAGTGAGAAGCCCTGAAGGGGCTAATTTTCCGGGAACCCTCAAGAGAGAGGCATTCCTCCTTGGAGAAATAACCCTGAACTTGGGTTCTTTCTCCATATTTATTCTCCAGGCCAGAAAGTTACAGAAAAGGAACATAGGTGGAGTTATGGCTAAGTATAGTTTAACAATAGAGGCTCGTAACATCAGTGAAATAACAAAGTGACTTTCCATAATGCAATTTGCAAAAGGATAAGTTGCCCCACCAACAAAAGCTTGTTCTTAGCAAATACTGTCGTTTCCTACAGCAATTTCCTCAGTATGTTTACATAACAATCAAGTAACTTTAGGTTAACCTGCACCAAGGATGTCTGTCCTTGAGCCAGCAATTGTGCTGTGTTAAAATTCTTTATCTACAACAGAGACTTTAGCCTGAGGAAAGTTTCCTGTCTTTTGCAAGCTCAACATTTCTATATGTAATTTTAAAAGTTAGGCTAGGGGCCGGCCCAGTGGCGCACTGGAGAGTGTGCCGCTTGGGAGTGCGGCGGTGCTCCCGCCGAGGGTTCAGATCCCATGTGGAGACCGGTTCCTGCTCACTGGCTGAGCGCGGTGCGGGCGCAACACCGAGGGTTGCGATCCCGTTGCTGGTCCCCGGTACGGGCACAACACCGAGGAGGGTTGCGATCCCGTTACCGGTCAGTAAAAAAGACAAAAAGGGAAAAAAAAAGAAAAAAAAAAAAAAAAGTTAGGCTAAACCTGAAACTACAGGGCTTTGAGGCTAGGCCCTGTGAAATACATTTGCTTTATAAATGTTAGTGCTCTCTACACACTGGGTCACCTCACAAGCAGGTTTTAGCCTATGGGAAGCTAAATGTGGTAGAAGCTCCCCCACAGTTGTATAGCCTTTGCTCAAGAGTAGCAGACTACATTTCTGTTTACATCCCATTGGAGAAAACTTAGTCAATCTTAAATGCAAAGGGAGCCAGGGAATGTACCCCTGGCATGTGCATGGGAAGGAGAGAATGGGTTTACATCAACATTGAGCAGCTGCCACCATATGTGGCTATAGTCTATATCATTGGAATAGACGTTTAACTTTAGGGACCAAAAAACCCAAATAAAACAAAACAAAAAAATAGGAATAAGGAAAGATTTGCAGTTAACTTTTATTATTACCACCCTCAACTATCATTAATGTCAATGAGCCCTTAATGATGTCCAACAATATTTCTATATTTGTCTAGATCACTCACTTCCCTTGGCTCATAAATGATCATTTCATGTTTTCTTGTCTGAGAATTCTGATGCCCCTGCCCCCTCCTCACTCAGCTGATGAGCTTACTTCCTGTTTCACAAAACAATAGGAAAAAAAGAGAACTTTCTACACACTCCCATATTTCCTTATGCCCCTCACCTGAATCTTCTCTTCAGCACTTACCATTAGCTAATGTACCAAAGGTTCTATTAATTTATTTCTATTGTTTCTATTTTCCCTCTCCACACTGTAATGTAAGTTTCATGAGGGCAGAGAATTTTGTTTAACTGCTTTATTCTTAGTACCTGGAACAGTACCAGACTCATAGCTAGCTCAGTAAATATTTCTTACCCCAATGAATTTCTGCTATTTAATCTGATCTTTTTCCTTCTCTGTCTTAGAGTCTAACAAGTTATGATGTCTGTAGCATACTTCTCGGGACTTCTACCATGCTTGTGTGGCTTGGAGTTATCCGATATCTCGGTTTCTTTGAGAAGTACAATGTAAGGAATTCCATGGATCTCCATGCTGTGGGTTTTTCTTTCAAAATTGTTGCACTGTTTTGACTGAAGGACAAAGGGACTCTAATGACCTCTCTTACTTTCCCAGCTCCTTATTTTGACCCTTCAGGCCGCATTGCCCAATGTCATCAGGTTCTGCTGTTGTGCAGCTATGATTTATTTAGGCTATTGCTTCTGTGGATGGATTGTGCTGGGGCCTTACCATGATAAGGTACTGATATACAACTTTTTCCCTGTTACTGTTAAGTGCTTAGAATAGTGACAGTGGCTTGTTATCCTATGTAAGTGAATTCCTTTTATTTTGTGAATCAGCCTTAAAATGCTGAAGGTAGTGTATCTATTGCCATATTTGTATGACTGACTTGAGAGAATAATTGATTCACTCAACTGCCTCAAATTCATTTTTTGAATATGTCAGATAATAAAGCCCCTTTCACCACCAGCAAAATCAATTTTAGTTAATTTGATTCGACTTGAGAGAATAATTGATTCACTCAACTGCCTCAAATTCATTTTTGGAATATGTCAGATAATAAAGCCCCTTTCACCACCAGCAAAATCAATTTTAGTTAATTTGATTCATCAATACACACTTGAGCAGGTTTTTTAGGTAAGCCTTCTCAAAAATTTTTTAAAAAAATAGCGTAAGGAGAAACTTAAATATTGAGAATTTTGTTACCAGAACCAGTATTGAATATCATGCCATTATGTTAAATGAAATGAACTTTAAAATGAGCTGTGTGAGCGTGCATAGTTGGGACCTGGGTATCTCTGTAGAAGCATTTCAGGAATCTCTTTCTATGCAGTAAAGAGGAGGGTAAGGCTTGATTGGCTCAGAAAAGCACTGAAGCTGCAACCCAGCCTCTTTGCCTTCCACTCAGGCTACTCCAAGTAAGAGGAGCACCGAGAAAGAGCTGCTTGTCCCAGGAAAAACCAGGAGGCTTTGACATATTATATGCATCACAAAGCAAATGCTTGTGGTTACCTCAGGATATTTGTTTGAAAAGGTTAACATGAGATATCTGGTCCCACTGTTTTAAATATGATGTCATGAAGAAAGGTCTCTAATGGAAAGGAATGTGGAATAAAGTGAATTTTTCTCTTTTCTCCTTCCAGTTCCGTTCTCTGAACAGGGTCTCCGAGTGCCTTTTCTCTCTGATAAATGGAGATGATATGTTTGCCACATTTGCAAAAATGCAGCAAAAAAGTTACGGGGTTTGGCTGTTTAGCAGAATTTACCTCTACTCATTCATTGGCCTCTTTATATATATGATTTTAAGTCTTTTCATTGCACTCATCACTGATACATATGAAACGATTAAGGTAGGTTTATCAAGAGCTGTATGTAGCAGCATACCTCCACTACTTGTATAGTAGCAATAAAATTTAGTACCTAAGAGGGGAGAACAGTTGATGGGGTATTAATTTCTTCAGGATGGAGAAGGACCTCAATTTTAGAGACTGAAACAGAAATAAAGGAGAAATAGAATTTCTAGAATGTTGAAAGTCTTGTCTCTTAGTAATTGTGCTTTTCTGGGCAAGCTTTCCAACCTTTTATTAGAATTATAAGCATCAGTAGGTATTGGGTCAATAAAACTGATGGCATTTCAGAAAACAAAAATTTTGTAGGTAACTTTAAAAATCCAATTTTCATAAAGAATAACCTTTTATTAGAATTATAAGCATCAGTAGGTATTGGGTCAATAAAACCGATGGCATTTCAGAAAACAAAAATTTTGTAGGTAACTTTAAAAATCCAATTTTCATAAAGAAAAATGGACACCTTCATTTGGAGTGTGCTGTAGATGAACCCATTATTATTTGCAAGGTCTGGCATGGCATACCTATAGGGTCCTGGCCTTCAGAACAGCGAGGGGACTGATGGGTCCAGCCATGTATGCTTTATACAGTCAGAAAACTGATTTGAAGAGCTATTGTCATTCATATGAGATACTGTATTTTAAAAACTGGTTTGAGCCCCTTGAAATATAGAAAGGCAGAGTAAATATCCACATATATTTAAGTTTCTAATAACCATATATATCGTTAGGTATACTATTGGCATAGACACTTCACTTGGGGACTTCTCTTTCTGGGTATGAAACAAGTAATGAAACATGATGTCACATGATTGGTCTAGGGATAGAGAAGGCCATGGTAATGACAAATACATTGCTCATGAAGCCAGGGTGGTGACTTCATTCTTACTGTGGGAAATTTCAGGTACTGACTATCCTCTCTCTCTTCAATACTTGCTCTGCAGAGGTATGCTTAGGGTCCCAAGGCGACTAGGAAAGAATGTAGTTGTTACTGTCCAAATCCCTCCCCATGATACTCTAAAAGTTTACTACCTTCACCTCTGCATGGAGAGAACGATGTGTTATTTGAGGGTGACATCTGAGATCTCTAAGAGTAACATGGGTTTTCAACACTTGATAACACAAGCCTGAAACGTTAACCTCTTTCCACGGGCTCAGATCACTTGCCAAATGTGCAAGCTAAGTTATTTCTAATCCTTTCTGCTCAGGGCATGTTTTGGAGATCAAAGACCCCGAGGCCCTTAAACAAACCTGTCTGCCTGGAAGAGTGACTCCAAAAGGGCATGCAGGTTAGAAAGGTCTCTTACAGCATTCACATCTTTGTCTAGCACCTGGACCAGCTCAGGAGCATCCAAGGATGTGCTGAGATCTTCCAAGGAAGACTAGAGATGTCCACTCCTCAGCTCCCAACAATACCTTGTTAATCTAGATCAGTTGAGCTTCTTACGGCTTGAACCAGTTTCCATGCAAGATGCCTGCTTCACACTGGCCAGGAAGTCATGGTGCTGCAGAGCAGAGTGGGGACAGACGTTCTTATACTTGGGATGGGGCTGGCTTGATTCTCCCTGAGAGGACTCAGACCCAACCTCAACATGCCCATTTGGGTTGAAGCAGACCTGGAAAAGAGCCCAGGAGGGCAGTGCAGAATCCCAGGCCCACTTTACCTAAGCCAAATCTAAGAGTGACTCTAGAGGTTACATCTCCCTGAAAATACTTGGAAGTGACTAAAATATCTCTCTAGAAAAATCCTCTCCCTTTGCCAAATGATCCATTTTGAATTTGGGATAAGGCTGTTTCAAGGGGCTTATTAATAAGAGCTTTTTTTTTTTTTCTTCTGTATAGCATTACCAACAAGATGGCTTCCCAGAGACTGAACTTCATACATTTATATCAGAGTGCAAAGATCTACCGAACTCTGGAAAATACAGACTGGACAATGACCCTCCAGTATCTTTATTCTGCTGTTGTAAAAAGTAGCTATCAGTTCTACCTGTGCTCTCTAGAGGAAAATATAATGTATAGCTGAGTTGGCAGACTATATGGATATTTTGAGATCAGGTGTAGTATGTTCAAACTATTTTGATAGCTATAATTCATTGAGAACTATGTTAATATTTTTAAAACCAATGTTTAATGTCTTTGCAGATTTATGCTGGTTTTGTTTTAATTCTGATGAGGGAAGCTATTGGATTATTATTCTTTCTTGTTTATTTTGCCATAGCTTTAGCTTGTGTTCTCTGTGCCCCTCTTTAGCTCTTATACTCTTGCTTCCAGTTATTCTGACTGTGAGAATTATGTCATCAATGGAAAACAATCGTGGGACTGACAGTGACTTTGGACAGCTCAGTGACCCTAGCCTGGACCACTCTCAGGGATCCATCTCTGAGAGAGTGGGGATAGTTAATGTATGTCCAGTTATCATCGCATTTAAAAAATCTCCTCTAAAGGAGAATAAGAAAGAAACAAGCATCACCAGCTAATAGTACAATATTTGGTTCTGAAGGACAACTGTTATTATGCTGCTTTTAGTTCTGGAGAGGATCATGTTTTAAAATATTCATTTATAGGTCTTTTTTTTTCTCCTTCAGTGTTAAAGTACAAAGTTGAAAGAGTATATTACATATATACGAAAATTAAAGTAAAGCACATACCAAATGCATATCTGATCTAACAATGATTATTTTATTAGTACTTCATCAGCCTTGTGAAAACTTTCATAGGCACATTAAGTCTTGTAGCAAAGCAATTTGGGGTTGGGTGCTGCGGTTTCATAGGGCAAGGTTCTATAACTCACATTAAAAATATTTGGGGGCCAGCCCATGGCTCACTTGGGAGAGCGTGGTGCTGACAACACCAAGTCAAGGGTTAAGATCCCCTTACTGATCATCTTTAAAAAAAAATTTTTTTTTGGAGAACAGTTATGCTCAAAATTTAAATGTAAATGAGAAATGTGTGCCTTAAAATGACAAAAATACGCTCTACTTCTTGTAGACTGCTGATTGGTAATTACTGGGATATTCACAACATGAGTATTTGTTGGAGAACAGTTATGCTCAAAATTTAAATGTAAATGAGAAATGTGTGCCTTAAAATGACAAAAATACTCTCTACTTCTTGTAGACTGCTGATTGGTAATTACTGGGATATTCACAACATGAGTATTTGTTTTGTGTATTATTTATTCAAATAGAAGTGAATTGAATGATGTGCAATAAAAGACTCAGAACACCCTTTTTTTTTTTTTAAGGAAACTGATTTTTAAATTTCTGGTTCTGTTTTAAGGGCTAAATGAAGATAGCCTTGAGACACTGAAATCTTATTATTTAATCACAATAACAATCATAATAATGACTCCAGGTACTGAAGTGTAAGGTTTTACAACAGGTATAAGCTATTTTTGTATCACCTGTGGCTTTTAAAAAATAAAAATGTAAACCTCTAGGTGAGTATTTTGTGGGGGCTTAGTTCTAATATTTGTATCACAATCATTTTTAGAATTTACTAGAATGCAATGTGAATTTTGAAATTATGTTTATTATTCGATAAATTCTTTTCTTTAATCCTTGTGAGATTTTTAGTCTAACAATAATGCTTGAATGGAAACATGAAAATACTAACCCAGTGTTGGGCCTGGAGTTTTGCTTTGCTCTGAAGTCATTATGTTTCTTCTGTGGAATTACAGCCAGTGGCTTGGTGCCCTCATGTCTCTCTCCTGATGAGAAAAATTTATAGCATTGAATACATATATTAGAAAAGAAGAAAAAAAAATCAATCCTTTAAGCTTTCACCTTGGGAAACTAGAAAAAGAGCAAATTAAATCCAAGTAAGCAGGAAAAAAGAAATAAAAATGAGCAGAAATCAATGGAATTGAAAACAGGAAATTAACAGAGAAAATCAACAAAGCCAAAAGCTGGTTCTTTGAAAATATCAATAAAATCAATAACCCGCTAGCCAAGCTAACTAACAAAAAAGAGAAAAAACACAAATCACTAATATTAGAAATAAAAGAGGAAAGATCACTACAGGTCCCATGGGCATTAAAAGGATAATGAACATTATGAAAAACTCTATGCCCACAAATTTGAAAACCTAGATGAAATGGACTAAGTCCTTCAAGGACACAATTGTCGAAATTCACACAAGAAAACAGACAATCTGAATAAGCCTAAATCTATTAAAGAAATGTAATCAATAATCAATAGCCTTCCAAAACAATGCACTAGGCCCACGTGGGTTCACTGGTGAATTCTATTAAACATTTAAGGAAGAAATTATACCAATCCTCTACAATTTCTTCCAGAAGATAAAAGCAGAGGGAATGTTTCCTAGCTCATTCTATGAGGCTAGCATTACCCTAATACCAAAACCAGATAAAAACAGGAAAACTACAGATCAACATCTCTCATGAATATAAATGCAAAAATCTTCAACAAAGTAGCAGCAAATCAAATCCAACAGTGTATAAAAAGAATTAATACAGCCAAGTGGGATTTATTCCAGGTAGTAGGGATAATTCAACATTCAAAGATCATTTAATGTAATCAATCACACGAACAGGCTGAAGAAAAAAAATCACGCGATCATATAAATAGATGCAGAAAAAACATTTGAGAAAATCCAATGCCCATTCATGAAAAAACTCTCAGTAAACTAGGAATAGAGGGAAACTTCCTAAACTTGATAAAGAACATCTACAAACCCCCCCCCAAAACTATAGTTAATATCATACTTAATGATAAGAAACTTAATAAGTTTTTCTGCTACAATCAGGAATAAGGCAAGGATGTCCCCTCTCACTAGTTCTTTTCAACATCATACTGGAAGTTCTAGCTAATGCAATAAAATAAGAAAAGGCATACAGATTGGGAAGGAATGAATAAAACTCATTGTTTGCAGAGGACATGATTGTGTAGAAAATCTGAAAGAATTAAAAAGAAAAAACTCCTGGAACTAATAAACAATTATAACAAGGTTGTAGGATACAAGGTGTATTAGTTTGTTTCTGTTGCTTATAACAAATTCCTGCACTGGGTGATTTACAAGAAAATGAAAATTATTGCTTACAGTTTCAGAAGCTGGGAAGTCCAAAGTCCAGGGAACACACTGGTAAGGGGCTTGGTGGTGGCAACAGTGACCCAGGGGTCTCATATAGCAGAAAATGGCAGAGCAGAGAGAGATAATTCCTCATGCACTCCTTTTAAAGCCCTCAGAACCACACCCATGACCACCATTTTTAATCCATTCACTATGACATGGTCCTACAATCTAACCACCTCTTCAAGGCTCCACCTTTCAATTACCATAATAGGATTTCCCACCCTCAAAAGTTAACAGTAGGGATTAAGCTTCAATTAGGTTGGAGGGGCACCCAATCTACAGCACAAGGTTAATACACAAAAGTCAATCACTTTTCTATATATCAGCAATGAAACAATCAGAATTTGAAGTTAAAGGACCAGCCTGTGGCTCACTTGGGAGAATGCGGTGCTGATAACACCAAGGCCACGGGTGGGTTCGGATTCTATAGAGGGATGGCTGACAACACCAAGTCGAGGGTTAAGATCCCCTTACCGGTCATCTTTAAAAAAAAAAAAAGAATTTGAAATTAAAAACACAATACTATTTATATTAGTACCCCCTAAAATGAAATACTTAACTATAAATCTAACAAAATATGTACAAGATCTATGAGTATATGATGAAACCACAAAACTCCAATGAAGGAAATCAAAATAGAGAGATGTTTCATGTTCATGGATAAGAAGGCTCAATATTGTCAAGATGTCAGTTCTTCCCTTCTTGATCTATAGATTCAATGTAATCCCAATTAAAATACAAGTTGTTTTGTGAATATCAACAAACTGATTATAAAGTTTTATGGAGATGCAAAAGACCCAGAATAGCCAACACAATTTTTGAAGAACTAAAGTCAGAAAACTGAAACTACCCAATGTCAAGACTCATTATAAAGCTACAGTAATCAAGACAGTGTGGTACTGGTGAAAGGATAAACAAATAGATCAATATAAAAGGATAGAGTGCTGGCCAGTTAGCTCAGCTGGTTGGAGCATGGTGCTGATAACACCAAGGTCCAGGGTTTGATCCCTCTACCAGCCAGCCACCCCTCAAAAAGAAAAGAATAGAGGGCCCAGAAATAGACCACATAAATATAGTCAACTGATCTTTGATAAAGGAGCAAAGACAATACAATGATGAAAAGATAGCCCACAAAACCTAAAATATTTACTATCTGACTCTGTACAGAAAAAAGGTTGCCAACCCCTGATTTACAAGATAGTTTGCTGAAAATTACTTTACTTTATGTAGAAAAATTGAGCTGCCTTTATATCTCCCACCGTATGTAAAGCTGAAGTACAAAGTAATTTGATGTGAAGAATAAAACTAAAATATTATAGGAAATGCAGAAGAATTTTGGTGACTTAAGGGCAGAGAAAAATTTCTTAATGAAGATCATGAAAAAACAAACCATAAGGATTAATATCCTTAATTTTGATATCACAACTTCAAAATTAAGGATTTCCATCCAAGGAAGAACACCATGGACAAAGTTAAGAGATAGATGAAGACTAGAAGAAGATATTTACAATGTTTAAATCTGGCAAAGGATTAATATCTAGAATATACAAAGACTACTTGCACATCAACAAAAATTGGACAGGATGTGAAAATAAGTAAATAAAGGGCGCCATTTTTTTTGTCCTATTTCATTCTGTTTTCTCTTTACATCGACTTCACAATGAGTATTGTTTTAGTTTGTCTATCCCAGAAAATTGTTGCATTTCTACTATTAGCCTGTCTCACATTTTCTAGACCACTTTTTAAAAAAAAATTCCCTTTTAACATTGTAAATCACTGAAACTTTCACATGAAGGCAACCTGCTAGAGAGATTCAAGACCTCTGGTTTGTAAATGTTAAATGCCATATCATAATGCATCACTGAGCTAAAGATTCTTGTGTTATTTGGTTATTGGTCATTACAAATTTGAGTCAGGGCACAAAACTTTGTACTATGATATGCAGAACAGGGCACAAAACTTTGTACTGTGATATGCAGAACAGAACACACATGTTTGAAAGGAACGATGCATAGCACAAGACAATGTCCATTACTACCCAGTGAGAAAGGAGCCAGGATCTTTACCACAAACAAGCGATTTTTTGAAAGTGAAAAACTTAGTGCCTAACACTGTGAACTATATTTACTAATTGAGAATGGTTAGATCAGGTGCCTAGAAACTATAATTCACACCTCTTAGTATCGATTTTTTGAAAGTGAAAAACTTAGTGCCTAACACTGTGAACTAAATTTACTAATTGAGAATGGTTAGATCAGGTGCCTAGAAACTATAATTCACACCTCTTAGTATGTGTAATATTCAAACCCTTCAGCCATCTGACTCCAACTATTTTCCATTCTTACTCTCCTCCCTTCTCCATCCCCAATTCCCTCACACACTCAGGTTAAATATTTCCTAGAACCTCGCTACTTAAGAGTTGGTGCATGGAGGGCCAGTCCGTGGCTCACTTGGGAGAGCGTGGTGCTGACAAACCAAGTCAAAGGTTAAGATCCCCTTACCTGTCATCTTTTTTTTTTTTTAAAAAGGGTTGGTGCATGGGCCAGCAGCATTGGCAGCATCTTCACGTTAGAGGTGCAGAACCTCAGGTCCTACTGAATCAGTGTTCTTCAATAAGATCCCCTGGTGATTGATGTACAACATTAAAGTTTGAGATCCCTGTATCTTCCCTTTGAAACCATTTATCCATCTACAGTGTTCTATATGAATTTGCTTACCGTTTATTTTTTAAATGGTACTTTTATACTGACTGATAATATATACATCACCGACTATAGCTATTTAGGAACATGTATCTCTTCACTCTGTGAAACTGTTTGTAGGTTGTTATAGATGAGAAACTGTTTACAGAAACTCCTCCAGATGGAGAAAGCTACTAAAGGGCAGCAACTGTTTATTAATCATGTCTATCAGTGTAGCAATGTGGTGAGAATAAAGATTAGGAGACTCAAAGACCTGAACAGAAATCTTGGACCTGCTACTTACTCTGTGGGTAATCTCAGGAAAATAACTTAAATCTCTTCAAACCCATTTACTCATTTCGAAAAGGAGATGACAGTGTGCAGAATGCTGAGTATTCTGTGAGACAGCATTTGTAAATCAGCCTGAGTGCCTACTGGGTGCTCAGGATTACTTCTGGCCCCTTTGAAGCACAAAGCCTTTGCACATAGTAGATGTCCTTAATAAATGTAATAAACAATAAATTTTCTTTTTAACTACGCACTGTTAAGCTAAACTATTCAGTAGAATTGTCCGAGCTCTAGAAAGCGCTTATAATGAGAAGTTTACTGATACGAAAACTTTATCTTAATTTACAATCCCCTTCTAAAGGGGTTGTTGCCCTTAGTGGAGTCCTAGCATTTTGGAGCTAATAGGTTTGTTCCTTCAATAGCAGTTTTTCTTTGAATTTAAAAGGCTTAAAAAAAATCCTTTAGCATAAAAACTATATTACATACAATTTCTTACAATATACCTCTAACACTCTACAGTCAAGTCAGTGTCTTCTTCCTTCACCGGAGTCCACATCCTCCCCACAAGACCAGCCCTGCAACGTTTCCTCTCCTTTTCCTCTAAAGAACCTAACCTGTGTATTCAGTGGGCTCCTCCCATGCAGGGAGCTCTAAAATAAGGCATTTTTGCCTAATAATCCTCTGGAAGTGACTTTTAAAAGTGGGTCAACTATGTATGCTTTTATACACATTGCTTTAGCCAACTGCTTCTCCCTGGAGACACATATTAAACTAATTACCTGACAGAATATTCTTCGCCCTAGCTAAACCCGGAGAGTTTTTAAACACTTGCTCACCCAGATAGCTTAGAACGCAGGACTTCCTCTGCTGCTGCGGTTCACGTGCAGAGCAAGGGTACGACTCCTTTGGGAGAGGCTGTCGCCCATGCCCAAACCGTTTGTGAACATCACCCTCAGCACGACATTTGGGCATGTGCTCGGAACGCTCATCTCTAATAAGATTCATGAACGGCGACCGATTGTTTTGTCCCTTTTCCCACAGGCGTGTTCCTTTCGTGCCCCAGGAGTGAAGAGCAGCGGCGGCTGCAGCCGCTCGGGCGCTGTGGGTCTGCGCGCTCCCTGGGCGCCCGGGGGGGCCGCGCGGACGCTGCGCTCGGCTGCGCACTGGAGGTCCGCTCGAGCTGCCCCACGGGTGCGCAGGGCGATTCGTCCGTCCTTCCCTTGTGCGCCCGTCGCACCGTCGCACTGTTTTGGGGTTTTTTTGTTTGTTTATTTTTTTGGTTTTTTTGGACGGCTGGGCAGTTCGGGGATCTGAACCCTTGACTTGGTGTTACAACACCGCACTCTAACCAACTGTGCTAACATGCCAGCCCCATCGTCGGACTTCTAACATCTCCGAAATATGACCCTTGTCACAAAGTGTCGTGATCGTGCACTTCAGAATAAAGAAACGCCGGGTCAGTGAACTCGCCCGAAAGAACGTGCCTGACTTCTGGATGGAGCTGAGAGAGGACCGTGTCTTTCTCATCCAGGTGAACACAGTACCTACCCAACGCTCGGCTCGGCGCTCAGTGTTTCCCGAACGCATCCCGATAGAAATGACCAAAGAAATGGACGAATGGATGCATGGATGTAGAAACAAGGAATGAACGCATGAGAGGGTGAAGGAGAGGACGAGAAGTCAGGGAAGAAACGAGGAAAGGCGGGCGCGGCGGAGGGCAGGGCGTGCCGGGTCCTGCCGCCCGGGGGCGCTGTGGAGAGGGCCGGGGCCGCCTCCCGGCAGCGCCCCACGGCCCGGTTCCCTTTATAAGGGCTTCTCCCCGGCTCTACCTTCCCGCAGACACCCCGGAGCCGCGACGGCACGGGCAGCCGCGCTGGGCACCGGGGACAGAGCACAGGAGCCGCGGGCCGGTGCCAGGGGCCCAGGCAGGTACAGCCGTCCCACGCTTGGTGTCCTCCGGCTGCGGCTCCCGGGCCGGGCCATGCCTCGAGGCGTGGAGGCGCTGGACCTGCCGGTGCGGAACCGCGCCTCGGGCCTGCCCTGGGGGCCCCGCCACAGGGCAGTTCCCCACCCGCGCCCCG
>NW_007729168.1:31738-60423 GCF_000696425.1 Galeopterus variegatus
TCGGGGGCGGGGAGGGACTCCTGGCCACGCGCCGCAGCCCGCCGGGCGCGCACAGAGCAGCCTTTCAGCAGCCGGGGCAGTGCCCGCGCCGCAGCGGGCGGCCGGCAGCGCCTGCTCTGGGGCTGGGATCTGCGCGCACCGGGAAGCTGGCGGGAAGGGTAAGAGAAGAGGGGCCCGCACAGAAGGGCCCCAACTTCAGAGCACGCGTTCCCGGCGAGGCCGAAGGGGGTGTGCAGTGAACGCTTTTTCTTGCTCCGAATCCCAGGAGCCGTGGAAAGTTTTGAAGGCGGAGGCATGGCCCGGCAGCCTTATCGTTCTCCCCAGGAGGGAAACCCAGAGAGAGGATCAGGTGTTTTCAGGTTAACCGTCAAGTGAGGCGTCAGGACTGTATCTTTCGGGATACCGGACTCTGAAGAAACCCCCATAAAGTCGATGGCTTTGCTATCCTAGACTAGAGCTTTCTTGCTGCCTTGGGAATGCTATATTTACGGCTTGCAGTTGGTTAAATAAGGCTGGGCTTTGCCTTCCGGAACAAACAGGCCTTTTCCTCAGGTGGGAGGGTTATGGTGTGGTTAACCCCAGTTCCTCTGCCTTCATGAAAAGGCGTACAGTTCAGCCGGATGGCGCTGCCAACGGGCCGCGCCTCCATGGTCAAAGCTCCAACCACCCGGTAGCACAGTTGAGCCGAGGAGGTGAGCACATACAGGCTTTGGCTTCCCCTCCTCTGCTCGCAAAACAAATGAGGTGGTGTGCTGTTGAACTTTCCTAAAATAGTATTGAGACTTTCCTGCTTCCCCTGCACGGTGCTCTCAGTATTATAAATGGACTTAAAGCTAGCAAAGAAAGCCAGAATTCAAGAGAATTTATTTGATCTCAGATGGCTGTTCAGATTAGGTATTTAATTAATTCCCGGCGAGCGTGGAAAATATTGTTTAGACTTTTGAAAGACTGGTTTTGAATTAGAAAACATAACTTTGGTGTAAGCTCTCATTGCTAAAGGACACATACTTACAAGTGCTTATAAATAGCTGTTGAAGGCTTTCAGGTTTGAAATTTATACAGTATGTGTCTGGTTGTACAGTACTAATGGGAAACAAAAGATTGTATGTTATCGTAAATTAAGAATGACAGAAGAGGTTAGAGTTGTCTATGAATGTCAGGATGCAGAATCTAATATTTTATGTAGAAGGGACCAACTACAAAGTTCTCTCCAGAAGTGAACTTCGCACTTTCAGGAACTGCTCACCACCTCTGTACTGGGCTATCCAAACAGCACAAGTTTTGGGAAATCTGGTAGTTTCTTCCTATTGAGTCATAGGCCTCTTGAGATTTTAGCTCATCTTCCTCTTTATGCCTTAAGAGGAGTCAAAGTCCCATTGCTGTGAACTTTCCACAGTCACAGCCTCCCCCTTCCATAAACCAGATTCTGTGGCCAGGACCCTTTAAAAACAAGTACATTTTCCACACTTTCCCTGTCCATTTCCATACAGAGGCCATCAGGATAACGCCAATTTAATTTAACCTCCTGTACTAAAGAATTGGTAAGTCTTGAAAAAGTGTTTGAGGTGGATACCCTCCTTGAGGTGGAAACAGCCCAAAAGTGCCGTTTTTAAAAATAAAATAAGAGAGAGAAAATATCTTGATGAAGCAAGTAAGAAGAGTTGGGAGACAAATTTTGAACAGAGTGGCAGAGAATACAGAACTGAAACTCAGGAATGATCATACAAGCTAATCTCATTGGGTAGGTCTCTGTCAGTGAAATGAAACCCAGAGTAAAACAATTTTTAAAACTTAGTAGAAAAACAGGTGGCTTCTTGAGGCTACAGTTTTCAAAGTAAAAATAGTGGCCAAAGGAAACTCTTCTGACTGTAAAAGTTGAAAGTGGACTCTTGCTTGAAACTGAACTGTTCTCTTTAGCTAAAGCCTAGAGTCTAAGTTCATGTATCAATTCTGAAGAATGAAATCACTCTTTGGTGAGTGAGCTCTTGTGTCCCATGTTAAGAGCTTCTTAGAGAAAAGTAATTGAATCTCCAGACTTCATTTTCTTTATCAGACTGCAATATTATGTTCTGTATCAAATGTTTAAAACCATGTTTTTGGTTTGTTTATTTGTTTGCTTTGGCAATCATCTGGGTTTTTTCTTCCCACTCTTCTTAGCCTACCTCTAGCTGAGAGGTAGCCCCAGAGCTTCCTACTCTGTTTTGAGAGTGAGCCTTGGCTTCCTTTTCCCTGGTATGAAAAGACTGCTTTAGGGTATGTTGTCCATATTCCTTTTCCTCACTTGTGTGGGCTGCTTCCTTTCTTCTCCTCTGAAGGTTACATTTGTTACCTCCCCTTGGTACCATCTAAGGCGTAGGTTTTCAAACTTGGTTGCACATTAGAGTCACCTGGGGAGCTTTTTAAAATCCTGATGGGCTGCGCTCACACCAGTTAGGCCAGAAGGGCTCAGAGTGGAACCTGGGCATCAGTATTTTTGAACCCCTACCCGCCCCCCATCTCTGTAGTTTCAGCCTAAAACATCTGCCAGGCAATAATTGGTGACTCGTGAGGCTGAAGGTTCTGGAAGATTGTCCTTGGTGTAATTCCAGAAGAGCTTCAATTTAAATGGTGGGCTTTTAAAAAGATTGTTATCACCTATACCAGCTAGAAGAATTTGCTAGAGACAGGGTGAATCGATGTATTTACCAGTATGACACTGAAGTCACCTTGTCCAAATTCAAGGTAAATTCAATGCTTTGAGAGAAAAATATGATTATTTCTTTATAACTTCTTTTACTTTTACTTAGGGAGAGTCATTAGTATGATAACTATTAAATTGGACACATTGAAAATGTTAGGGAAAGAAAAATGTTAGAAAATGCCATAATTCCAGCCACTTTCTCCAGCTATAACAGCGTTTGCAATCCTGTATTGCTGAGAAATGGAGTTTCCCATTACTTAGCTCTGCCCCAGACAGCTGATTCTTCAATATGTTTTCAAAAGAAGTGTGGCTTGTTCAGAAGCAGCATATTTCAGTGTGCAGCACTAGTTCTGCTTTTCTGTTGGTCTGAGGCAGCAAAGTGGTGATCGGAGATGATTTTGTAGGAAATTGGTGGCATGATTGTCTTTAGGGAAATTCCTGAAAGTTAGCGTGCTCATCTTTTGTGGGTGGCTCTAATTGAAAATGAAAAACCCTATGACCTTCTTTCAGGGTACTTTTTAGGATTAGGATGACCATGTCATTTAGGTTATGAAAGCTGTGCTGAGAAGGTAACCAAAGTTTCCTTCTTTGTTTTTTATTTTTATTTTTCTCTCAACTTCCTCTAGTTGATGCCCAACTACCCCAGAGCCTCACCTAACTGGACTTTTATTTACTTATTTTTTCCTCTCGCAAACCAAGTAAATCATGAAGAAATTAGTTCATAGTAAGAATTGGAGTGAAGGGCTGGCCAGGTGACGCACTGGAGAGTGCGCTGCTTTGGAGTGCGGCGGCGCTCCCGCCGAGGATTCGGATCCCATGTGGAGACCGGTTCCCGCTCACTGGCTGAGCGCGGTGCGGGCGCAACACCGAGGGTTGCAATCCCGTTGCCGGTCAGTAAAAAAGACAAAAAGGAAAAAAAAAAAAAGAATTGGAGTGAAGAAATGATGTAGGAGTTGTTAGGATTGGTCGAAAGTCTTTCATCTGCTGGATAGATCCCTGAAGTTCATCCTGGGGCCAACATGGTCATTGCTGTAGAAACGCTGAGATTTAGTCAATATGCTTATCTCCCCTACTCTCTAGCCACTACCCACCATGCACAAACTAAGGACAAGGAAATACCTGATTACCTGATACATTTAGGCTCTTTCTTTTTGAAATAGCTTATTTTATCTCATAATGATAACTCAAGAATTCACACGTTTATCACCAAAAATGAAGAAAATATGGAAAACTGGATGAAGAAAATTAAGATACTTGAGAATAGATGGGAATAAGCAAGCTAGAGGGGTTTTGCTATACTGTTACTTAGCAGCAATCAAAACAGAAGACTTCTGTGACCGATTGTATGGGGTTTCTCCCCACACAACAAGCAATTCTTCTTTGGACACCAGCTGAGTGTCCTCTTATTCAATTCTGACACTCTCTACCTGGAGATAGCATTAGATCACACAGGTTGAGGGCTCAGTCCCCAAGATCACCCCCTATCCCCACCCCGCCCCACACATTTCAGGTGCAAGTTGCAAGCTCCAGGCTGTTTTGCCTGTTCTCTGACCTGCTGGCTATAAATTGGGTTCCCACAACCGCCTCGGGTTTGATTAATTTGCTAGAGTGACTCACGGAACTCAGGGAAACATGTACGTTTGCTCGTTTATTATAAAGGGTAGTACAAAGGATATAGATGAAGAGGCACATAAGGTGAGATATGGGTGAAAGGAGCACAGAGCTTCCATGCTCTCTCCCGGCTGCCCACCCTCTAGGAACCTCCACGTGTTCAGCTATCTGGAAGCTCCCCAAACCCTGTGCTCTTGGGTTTTTATGGAAGCTTCATTACATAGGCATGACTGAAGCATGGACAACCATGTAGAAATGTGATTGGGCAAAAACGGTGGTATCAAACACTAACAGCCTGGGTGGAGAAATCCAGCAAGGCCTGTCCAGATTCTTCCCAGCTTTTCTGTGCAGCATTCCTTCTTCTTGGGTTCAGGGCAGGACCTCCTGAAATGGGGGTGCAATCACCTATGATCAGATAAGGTAGGTCAGAGAATTTTTAATGGCCAGCTCCAAGACAGAAAAGTGAGGGGAAGATTAGATTAAGCAGGGAAGTGATGTCTGATTTATGCTTTTAGAGTTACCCCTCTGGCTATTATGGGAAGAACTGGGAGGCTGTTTGCAGTTGTCCAGTGAGAGACAATGGTGCTTGGACCAGGAAGGCTGTGGTGGGTATAGGGAGATGAGGACCACTCCATTGTGTGTTTTGAAGGAAGACATAAGTTGGATGTGAGAGTTGAAGAAAAGGGAATATCAAAGCATAACGTTAGAGCAGTGGTTTCCACGCTTTGGTGCACATTAGAATCACCTGGGAAGCTTATCAACCCCCTAAGGCCCAGTTCACACCTCATGCCAATTAAATAAGAATGTTAGGGGCTGGAAGTTGGGTACTGAAATCTTTTAAAAATCCTGGGTGATTATGCTGTGCAGACTAGGTGTAGAACCCCTGAATGGACTAGGGATTGCAGGCAAAGCGTTTGGATGATTGTGTACAGATCACTGTATTGAGCAGATGGGTAGAGGAGAGGGTGGAGGGTGGGTTTGAGAAACCTATTAGACATGGGGGTGGAGATTCAAGGAAGAGGTTGGATACGGGTGTCTGCAGCAGATAGTTTACTCCCAGCAGTTTCAATGGAATAATAGAAATGAAAACCCAGTGTTTGTTCTAGGTAATATAAAGCACAAAGATACCTTGAGGAAAGTAAATGTTGGGTTCATTCCATCAGATGGCTTTACTTTTTTTCCCTTCTAATTTTGATAACATGACCATATAGAAATTTCCTGAATTTATGGACTAAGATGGCTGTTTGCCAAAATGTTACAAATTTTTAAATGAGAGAAATTATGTTTGAAATGTGAGTATATTTGAACATAACATTTGTCTTCACTCCTGACCATTGTATAGGCCATTACTCCATAAGAAATATCAATTCAGGTATCAAGAAGGAACACTGGACAGGGGGATCAGTAAAATTGGATTCTTGTAGTTGAGGGGAAAGTTGCAACCTCAGGGTACCTTAGTTGCCTCGTTTGTAAAATGAAAGATGCAAACAGGTACCATCTAAGGTGTAGGTTTTCAAACTTGGTTGCACATTAGAGTCACCTGGGGAGCTTTTTAAAATCCTGATGGGCTGCGCCCACACCAGTTAGGCCAGAATGGCTCAGAGTGGAGCCTTGGCATCAGTATTTTTGAACCCCTGCCCCCCCACATCCTTAGCCCCCTGCTCCCCGTGATCCACTATGCAGCCAAGTTTGAAAACCATGGATCTAAAGTCTTATATAGGTCTAATACTAACTAATCTATCCTTTGGTATTACTGTGTATTCCTTGTCCTCAACAAAATCAGGAAAAAGAGAGAAATGGATACTGGTTATCCACTAGCAGTGTCTGTCAAAGGATGTCTCAATTTACTTTCAGGCTTCCTTTCCACAGGAAGCAATTGAGTGATATTCTCCACAGAATGAGGGAGTAAAGAAAGAGGCCGATGTGGGATCCAGGAAATGGGGAATCCAATTTAGGAAGGAGATGAAGGGAATTTCTAAAGTGATGTCCTTGAACAGGGATTCGAAAGCAACCAGTGCAGGCTGGATCAGGAGGATGAGGGCTCCAGGAACTGATGTCTCTGCGGAAGAAAGGAATTAAGAGGGTCCCCAGCTCGTTTGTATTAAAGGGCACTGTCAGATTCAACCAGAGTTTAGTAATAAATTCATGGTTGGTGTGTAGAAAACTAAGCAAATGGGGAAAAATGTGATTAACTCCAGAAAAACACTTTCTTTACAAGAAAGAATATAACATTACTAATAGCTCAACTGTGAAGAGTTTTTACATATTCACTTGGTAAAATATGACTGTTAATTTATCAAGAATTTTTATTAAAACTTTATTGGGAAGATGAGTGGGTAGGTAAAATTTGTATGTTTGGGGGGTACAGACATAAGAGCTAAGAGCTAAATTTATATTTTCCGAGGGAGGATGCAAATTGATAATACATAAAAGAGGAAAGAATAGTGGCATAAACATTATTTAGAAATATTAAAGTAGGGCTGGCCAGTTAGCTCAGTCAGTTAGAGTGTGATGTTAATAATACCAAGGCCCAGGGTTTGATCCCTGTACCCGCCAGCCACCAAAAAAAAAAAAAAAAAAAAAAGAATAAAAATATTAAAGTAAATGACTGAAAAAAAAACCAGATAAAATTGGTTGCCTCTAAGGAGCAGAAATAAGGGGTGGGGTTCATTACAGTTCATTTAAAATTATTTACATGATTACATTTGTTTTGGGGGAAAAAAGACACTGGGGAGTTATGTGGAACCAGATTTTGCGGAGCTTCACAGATGTGGCTTCCCAGTTTGGGGGCCTGGGAGGCTGGTTCTATCATTCACTGTGATGAGGATACAGAATGAAGGATAGATTTGGGCAGTAGTTTACCCTGCTTCACCTGTGACTGGTAAGAGATTGTTGTGAATTAAAAAGGAAAAAGAAATTTTGTTCTGGTGCCACTACATCAATATATGGTACCTAAACAGGTCTGGTAGGAAAAGGGATGTTCATTAAGGATATTTTCTATTTATTTGTTGGAGCCTGGGGAACAAACATTAATTTCTTAAGGAAATTATTATCATTATATACATTATTATTATAAACTCTAAAGAGTTTATAATATCAGCTGGGATAACACAAGAACAACCACATCTAAGTTGTGATTGGAGCTCTAAAACACCAGCAAAGTAGTCCCAAATATTTTTCATAACTTGTCCCCATCAGTTTAAAGAATATCTACCCTCTCTGAGTGTATACGAGTATTTATTTATGTATTGCATACAGAAGCGTATACATATTATAAAATGGGTCAAATGAACATTTTAAGAGATGAGATAGATGAGGATATTAAAATGAATTGCCAAATGCAGTGACTTCATTATATTATGACTTCATAGTGTCGTTAGGATACTATACACTTAGAACCATATTTCTCATTTAACCAAGATTTTAAAGTTTTCCTGATAAATCTGTTTTTCTCCCTACCTTCTTCTCAGATCAGATTTGCTTTTCATCTTTTTTTAAACTCATGGCCAACAAAATTTAGAGTGTTAGCTCTCCTATTTTCTTGATGTTAATTTAGGTTTATGTTAGTTTCACAATGATTCTAATTTTTTTGTAAGAATCTTTATGTCCTTTACCCATTTCATGAGGGTTATTTTCACTAAAACTAGATAATATACTCTAAAAAACTATTTAAATGGGTACACATAAACCATAAGTAGTGGGAATATGATGAAAACCAGCAGGGGCACCACCATCAACCCCCTGCTTAGGGAACTTGCACTGTTCCCCCCAGGAAGCCTCACATACCTGGTGAAACAGGCCTCTGACATTCTGACCATGTGAGGGCACTTTAGGTGTGATAGATAATGATCCATATGTTAAATCTTGGGAAATCTTAATTTCTGTCTTTGCTAGGTGAATACACTTGGAAGCCCTAACCTTTTCTTCTCACATACTAGTGAATGGTCCTGCATACCCCCTTATGTATGAGGACCCTACTTTGGAGACCACTGCAGTAGGGTAGAAAACAACTTTCAAACCTCTTGTCAAGCAGAGTGAGGATTTTGGAAGCCAAAGGCATTAGCAGCCTGGGCTATGAGTTGGTTAGCTTATTTGCTGACAAGGTGCTATTGCTAAAACTGGTGTGCGCATTTTCCCGGGCAAAGGTCAAGAGCCTTTGTCCTGTTCTCATAGGGGTTTATGACCCCTATAAGGTTACGAATCACTGGTGACTTTTTTCCAAAACTTCAGTCTTCCATAGACTCTTTAGTCATTAGTTTGATAAAGCTGAAGTTGCCCATCGTATGATAGCCTTTAAACTTAGCCAACATCACACAGTCCTGATTATCTGGGGAAAGAGTAGGTTTTCTTAATAACTGATGTGCTTCCCTTCTGTCTGCTCACCACAGTACTACTCTCAGGTTTCTTTTCCGTGTCCTGTTTACTTTTCCACTCCAGCATCTCTAGCTTTTATTTAGCCCACTGTATGGGTGATTTTCCATTCTATTCCAGATCTTGTTTTTGTGTCTTCAAGTAGTGTGCTTTTGTCCTGTGACATTTTGGTCTTTAACAGTGCTATTTATTAATCTTATAAAAACCCAGATCATGCATTTTCTATAGTTTAAGGAAATAAGTAATTCATAAGAGTCATAATTGTTCTTATGAATTTCATGCAATTTCAATTGCTTGACTGCCCTGCAACTGATGGGTCAGTGTGATTTAGATCTTCATTGATTTCTGTTCCTTAACTGTTTTTATGGTGTGGTCACATTCACTTCCCCTGACTGTGTTACCACAAGGTAGCAGCTCTCTGTCCTTTTCTTAACTTGTTGGTGATGTTCATCATTTGTGATGGAAGTTGCAGTATTTCTCCTGTCTGCTGACCTGATTCTTGCTTGTGAAGTTGTGATTGCTGCTTTCAAGCCTTCTGTGCAAACACCCTGCCTGTACAAAACACCTACTCAGCAATCCGATGGTGTTGAATAAGTGTTTATCAAATAAAGGAAAGTTTTAGTTATCATCCTCTCTTATTTTATTTTATTTTTCTGTCTCTTCACTTTGTACTTTTTTTTGCACCATTTAATTTTGTTATAGTAATGTGTGTGTGTGTGTGTGTGTCTGTCTGTCTGTCTGTCTATCTGTTTAATACCCTTCATCTACCAGGGATCTAGGGCAAGTGTGTGTGTCTGTCTGTCTGTCTATCTGTTTAATACCCTTCATCTACCAGGGATCTAGGGCAAACCTCCAAGAAGGGAAGAAGAGGGCAAGAAAGAGCTCTCAGAAAAGTAAGGTTTAGAAAGCTTATACATTTACATTTTCCTTGGAATATCAGAATTTTTAAGCCAAATATCATTACCTGTTCCTCTCAAATTTAGATGTTATTTTAAAACTTAAGTTATACTTATTTTAAAAATCTGTCTCATCATGTACCTTTATTATTCATATCAACTTTATTTTTTTCTGTATTTCTATCATTCTACCATCAGTTGGTCACATTCAACTAGTACTATGCTATATTTCACTAATTGGCTCATGTACTCTTAAGGGAAAAGCTTTTCATGCTAGTTTTTTCTTTCCTTTTTACATTTTTTTATCCTTCACATTGCTAGAAGTATTGCAACTGCTCTGTAAATACCTAAGTGAAACAATTCTAGAAGGGTACAGTCGTATAAGTAATGTAACACAATGAGTGATCTAGACATTCATTATTTGTTATTTTGACCTTTTTCCTTTTTTTTGCCTGAGACTTCTTAATAAAGTTTCTTGGGGATAATGTTAACATCATTTGTCATTTCTTGAACACTTAGCGGCCATGAATTGAAGGAACCAGTAGCCAAAAGAATTATTTAAAGCATCTTGAAGCAATTGGGCTGCACCAGGCACTCTCTTTCTCTTCCCAGGGCACTCAAGCCTTCTTCACCTATGTCTCTTAACACATTTTATCATACTTTGATGTATTCACATCTCTCCCTTCCCTTGGACTAAGCTCCTGGAAGGCAGGAAAATGTCTCTGGCAGAGCTCGGTTCACAAGGTGTTCACCAAGTATTTGACCTAATGCACTGTGTTTTGCAGCACTATTTAAAAATAAAGAAACTTTTATCATTTAGCTTAGCTTTTCTCACACAGAGGCCAGGTGGGTGGGTGAGGGAGGGGATGAGGGGGGATGGGGTGGGGAGGATGTTCCATGACGTTATTCTCAAGGTTCTAAGAATTCAATACACAGCTTTCTTATGTTCTTTTCTTTTCTTTTTTTAATGAAAAGCACATTGCAAATCATCAGGATGAATACTTTAGCAACACTTGTCGGGTCCGCCGCCGGCCGACCCGAACAGCCCTAGCCTCGTTCCTTTCGGTGGGTGAGCGAATGGCCCGGGATTCCCCTTTCCCTCCTGTCCCCTTTGGAAGGAGATGGGGAAGAGAGCTGTGAAGAGAGGTGAACACACCGCAGGCCCCAACAGCCCAGGTTAAAGGACACTCAGATGCGGCGGGGGTTCTGTCGAGGCAGTTCCATTTATTTTTGCACAAGCACTTGCTTTTATAGGCAGATAGGGAGGGGAGGTTTTAACATAATCCAATCAGCTTCAAGGGCATTCATCCTGTCTCAATGCCTAGCTATTCAAGAGCGCAGAAGCACGTGTTTGGCCAATAAGGGCTTAGGCAAGGTTCCCACAGGCACCCCCACCCTACTTCCTCCCCCGCTGGCCGTCTTAGGCTGCCACATTAATACGCCCTTGTGGGCCCATAGTGGCACTGCTTGTAATGTCACTTAAGGTGGTGTTAGTTTTTAAGGCCCGACAAACACTGATCTACTAAAGCATGGTGGTTAACTCTAAATTTAGTGTTGCTCAGACATGGCCACAAGGGCTTCTTACAGATGTGCTCTTGGGGGTCTGAAAGTTCATGTTTGAGGATGTTGCTCTCAGGCACAGTTGAGATGCCACCCTTTCTTGGAAATGCCTCCCTCGTTGCTCCCCAATCTAGTGTCCCATAGCATTACCACACCATGTATTACCACTGTTAGGGGTTTTCCCACTCGCTCTCTTAACACCTCTCCCGAGAGTCAGAACTCTGCTTCCATAACGCGTTTACACTTATGGTTCAGCATTCCCTGGCTCTTTGATGATTATGTATTCACAAGTCTGTCTTTCCTACTGGACACCAAGCATGCAAATTTCAGGGAACCACTTCAGCTTGTGTCCTGAGCACCCAGCACAATGCTTGCTCATCAGAGTAAATGCTCATGAAGTTGGTCAGATCTAATCTGCTCAGGGCAAACACGTTTTTAAAGTCTTCTCATCCTTTTGAAATGAGACTTATGGTGATTGATTTCATTTCTACAAGTTTTTGGTTTTTGTCTTTTTGTTTTTTCAAATTTTTTCTTATAGATATTTTTACCCATGTTTATCTTTAAGTATGGTAAGGATTGTTGAGCAGAAAAAAATACACATACAAAGAGTGTTTTTACTGTACTTTTCCTCAGCAAAATACTTTTACTCTGTGACCAAATGTGTGGAGGTTTTCCCCATACATCAAGCAAGCAAGCAGTTCTCCAGCAGACACCAGATGGGTGTCCTCTAATTCACTTCTGACACTACCTAGAGACAATGTCAGATCCCACAAGGCAAGGGCTCAGTCCCCAAGACTGCCCCCCCACTTCAGATGCTAGTCGCAAGCCCAGGCTTCTGGAACTTCTCACCGACCAACTGTAAATCAGGGTTCCCACAAACCTCTCCTTGGGTTTGATTAATTTGCTAGAGCAACTCATAGAACTCAGGGAAACACTTATGTTTACTGGTTTATTATAAAGGATATATATTTTTTTTAATTATTATTATTCCTTTTACATTCTATGATGTTGTTGTGAAGCAGTTGGGAGGGAGGAGGAGGGGAAAGGGGAAAGAAATAGGATGGAAGGAGGAAGGAGGGGCGGGGTTGAGGCCTGTGGCACCTTCCTCATTCCCACAGGGGAGACCAGGGGACTTCCAGCAGTGGCTCGGTCATTGCCAGGCTGGGTGCAGATGTCAGGAGGGTATGGCTAAAGCCCTTGCCCCCCACAACCCCAGCTCAGGAGCCTGGGGCACTTCTTGTGGCAGCCTGGTAGTCTTCACTGGGCTGGTTGCACGTGTTGTGGGGGCATGGCCAAGGCCCAAGGCCCCCCACTGCCCTAGCTCAGGAGAGCCTGGGCACTTCCAGCAGTGGCTTAGTGGTCATCGCTGGGCTGGTTGTGGGTGTTGGGGGGGCATGACTGAGGCCCAAGGACCCCAATGTCCTGGCTCAGGAGAGCCTGGTGCTTCTTGTTGTGGCTTGGTGGTCATCACTGTGGTAGTTGAGCTTGACAGAGGGGTGTGGCTGAGGTCCGAGGCCCCCACCCTTGGGACTGGTTGTGTGTGTTGGGGGGTATGGCTGAGGTCCCTGGCCCTTCCCCCTCTCTGGCTTGGTAGCCAAGGGGACTTCTGGTCCTACTAGGTGTTATAGGTTTTGGTGATGTGAGACCTTTACTAGTTAATATCAAGCTTTGTCTCTAGTTGTGGGTATTTTGTTCTTTCTTTCAGTTCTGTGTTGGGTTATTTGCTCTTCCCGCCACTTAAGCTCTGCACTGGAACTAATCTGTAGTCCTTTGCTTCCTTCTAAAATGAGGGAACTTCTTGTGGGGATCAGCACTTGAGCTCTGTGGTTGAGTTAAATTGCTACTTTGTTGCTTATTCCCTGGGGAAGGCTTTTTGTGCAGCTCAGGTTCTAATCATTGACTTTATAGGTACTTCCGACTCCCGTGAGATCCAGTACACCTGGGTTGTGTGGAAACTCTGATCTGGGCCTGAGTCTTTCAGCAAACTGCAGTTCTATATTCCTGACTAGTCTCCACTGAGAGGTCCTACACTGATTGAGGGGCAGATCAGCTGTCCTTGCTGTGCCCCAGTGTTCCCCTGGTGGGCCCATCTCCCCCATCGCCCATGCTGCAAACACTTCCCATGGGACGAGCCATGTATTGGTTCCTTGCAACTCACCGGCCTCTGAGTGGCTCCTATTTTTTTCAGTTGTTATGGCTTCTTGCTCCTAAGTGGGTCCATGGGAATCCTATTAGTGGTCTTGCTGGCCTGGGAGTCACCAAGACCCTCTTCTCCCCTGCAGCCTCCAAGCAATTTCATCCGAAGGGCATAGCTGCGGCTTTTGCCAGCTCCTGCTCCACACACTCAGCAGCTCCAGCCTGGAAGCAGCCAGGTTTTGAAACAGTCGGAGTGGTCCTATCTTTCTCTCATCGTGGCTTCTCCTGCCTTCACACACTCCTTAGGTCTCTCCTCTTCTTTCCCTGAGCTCTAGTGGCCCCAACTTGGCTGTCGTTATGGGAGAGAGTGACGCTGGGGAACGTCTATACTGGGAGCTTGTTATAAAGGATATTTTAAAGGACACAAATAAACAGCCAGGTGAAGAGATACATAGGGCAAGGTCCAGAAGGGCCTGGGCACAGGACCTTCCATTCCTGTGAAGTTGGGGTATGCCACCCTCCCAGCACATGGATGAGTTCCATTGTCTATGAGCTCCCCAAACCCTTTGCTCTTGGGTTTTTGTGCAGGCTTCATTATGTAGGCATGCCTGAAACATGGACAACAGCCATGTAGAGGTGATTGGACAAAAAGGGTGTGATCTAACACTAACAGCCTGGGTGGGGAAACCCAGCAAAAGGCCTGTTCAGGTTCTTCTCAGCCTCTCTGTGTAGTATTCCTTCCTCCTGGGTAGGGGGTGGCAACCCTTCTGGAGTGTGGGGTCTGTGACCTACAATCAGAAAAGGTAGATCCAGAGACTTTCCTATTTCTGCTGCCTATTTCTAAGTAGACTGTTGCAGGTTACTTGGTTTCTTGGTGTGCTTGGTTAAATGAGTGGTCTTCAAAAAGTTCATGGAAGAATTTGTGTTTTCTTTTAATCCAGTTTTTCCACATGCGTTTTGAAGTGCCGTTGTATTTAACTACCTGCTGGTCATTGTGTTTTACAAGTTATTTGTTAGAGTGTCCCAAGTCCTAGGATGAACCTCTGGAGAGGTGTGTATGTATTTTCTAGGAAATGAGGGGTGATTCCAATCTACGACCCCCAGAACCAAGCAAGCTCAAGTTTGAAGCTCCCTGGTTCACCCAGGTGTCAGGCTCAAAGGGCTAAATTATGGCCATCATTTTTCAGGATAGCTCTATTTTCTAATTTCCTTTTTCTTCTCTTTGATTTGGAACTACTCTGCCCTTCTCTGTAGTCCTGTAAGTTTGGGGACAGGCAGTTTTAATGCTGGTTATTTTTCTGAGAGGGTAACCCCTCAGAAAATGGGAGGAGGATCTCCTCTCAGGTCTTGGGTGGGCTTTGGGCCTTGAGTCTTGACTCCCTTATTCCCTTGAGGCCTCAGAACCAAAGCCTAAGTGTGTAGGAATGGCAATGGTGTCCCCCAGGATTGGCCCAGGGATTCCCTGTTCTCTTTCAACTCTTTAGTCTTATAAAGGTGCTTCTTACCCCTCAAGAAGTATGTATTTTATCTAGGATTTTCCTTCCTTCTTTCATTTTCTTCCTTCCTTTTCTACTTCCTTCTTCCTTTCCTTCCTTTCTTTGTTTTCTTCCCTCCTTCCTTCCCATTCTCCCTCTTTCCTCTCTTCTCTCTCTTTCCTTTCTTTCCTCCTTTCCTTCCTCCCTCCCTTTCTCCCTCCCTCCCTCCCGTCCATCCGTCCATCCTTCCTTCCTTCCGTCCTTCCTTCTTTTCTTCCTTTCCAGGATAGTTCTGAATAACCTAGCCCACTATTCCAGGAAACAGGAGGTCTGAAAATCAATTTAGAAACAGGAAATTGTAAAAACTGAGTATGTATAAGACTTAAAATGGTCATTCCCTTTTGGGCTTCTTTTAAACTTGTTAGTCAAAGTAGATAACATAGATCATGTCAGTATAAAAAATATACCATTTAGATATTTCTAGTAAAAAGATCCCCAAGAATGACCCCCAATTCTAAACACTTCCCAAGAAACGACTAACTTGAATGATTGGCCTAACTTACTGGAATTTATTCATTAAACTTACCATCAAGACACTTCCTGTGGCAAGGAACGGAAATCTACCTCAAACTAGCTCAACCCCAAAAGGTATCTATTGGTTCAGACTAAAAGTTGTGGGGTAGGTAATTTCAGGGACAGCTAGATCCAGGAACTCAAATATTGTCATCAGACTTAGTTTCTGTCTCTTGTCTGATCTTCTGTGTTAGCTCCAGTCTCTGGCAAGCTCTCCCCTGGTGGTGAGTTGGCTTCTAGGAACTCCAGATTCGTAGCCTGTGCTTGAAGTCTGCGATCTCCAAACTTTGTTGATTATGTATCCAACAGTAAAATTTGAGCACAATATTCCCCCCATTGTGTGTGTATTTATTTATAAATGATATGCTACTATATACTACTTTATATATAATATATAATGTTATATTAATTATATGTATTCTAGTTATGTTATATTTATATATATTCCATTTCTTATAATAATTATAAGTAGAGTTCAGTGTTTTAGTTTTTAAAATAAAGTATAAAATGAGGTACTAATATTTTCTGTACTCACAGTAGATTGTTTTGCACACCCCACTTTGGGGTCTACTTAGTGGAAAGACCACATCTTTCCCATCAGTTATAATGACAGTCCTGAGATCATGTTTCATTAGTTCTTTTAGGCCTAGCTTGAGTCATGTACCCATATCTGAGTCCAGAATCCTTGAAATAGTAAAAGCAAAAATTTACTAATATAAGGTGACAAATATCTGACTAGGCGTAAATAGATGCTATTTTAACTTTTTAAAGCTATTTATATTCAGGAATCTTATAATCATTGATATTTTATCCTCCAAAAAAGAACATAATCCTTCTCTCAGTACAATTATAAAGATTCTCTACCTTTATAATAACCTAATTCCATTAGTCTATACTAAATTTCTGTAATTTCATACCTGGAGTAGCATGACAGTGTCCCATGTAGTTTTTGTTCACATACACACTCACACTCACAAACATACACACTTTATTATAACACTCCAGTGATGGGTGAAGCTGAATGAGGGTACTTCAAAAAGTTCATGGAAAAATAGAATAAAAAGATAATATAAATCTTTCCATGAACTTTTTGAAGTATTCTTATATGTTAAGATGCAGGAATTGATGAGCCTTGCAAATTAAACTTTGTTATAATTTTTTAGAACGGCCATTTGAACAAGATGGGTGGCTATGTGGAAAGGCAGGCGATAGAGAGTCCAGAATAATTTTCAGATTTCTAAAGAGAAAATGAAGTCACTGGTTGGAGAGAGAATTTTGTTTGTACAAGCAGGTAAAGCATGTGAATGGAGGGTATTATTCAGGAGCTTTCTGAGGGACGGGCTGTTCTCAGTACTTAAAAATTGATCTTCTGTGGCAGAAATGTGATGGCGCATCTTGATTCTGAGGTGAAAGAAGAATGTCTGAGAGAAGACCTAAAGTTTTACTTCATGAACCCCTGTGAAAAATACCGAGCCAGACACCAGATTCCATGGAAACTGGGTTTGCAGATTCTGAAAATAGTCATGGTCACCACACAGGTAATTTATATTATCATCTTGTTTGGTTTTTCCTTACTCCAGAATGAAACTGTTTTCTGTACTGTGTGCTGTACTTGACTTCTGTTTTGAAAAGTCCACACCCAAGTTCATAAAACTGTAAAATTCTGTTGACTGTGGAGGGCAGTTGGTAGGTTGAAGTTCAGTTTAGAAGACGACCTTGTTTTAGTGAGAGGTCATGAGGTCATCTCTCCACAGGTTCTGTAAATACTGAATAAATGTAGGTCTGTAATGAGAGAGTTTCTGTATCTGAGGGAGGCACATAGGCTGGCCAAGGCCGTCAATCCAAAGTGATTTATGTTCTTGAAATCCATCCACTTTATTCAAATACACTTCATTCAAATATACTTTTGAAATCTACACGTTTTTTTCTTCAGACTTACAGAATGCTAAGATTCCCCTTATCAGTAGCAATGTGCTCTAAGTAAGTAGTAACCCCCAGGCCTTATCAGGAATGTATAAAAGCTACGTTTAGACCTCTTTGTAGATTCATATTGTTGACTACTTTATCACCAGTCTCAAAACAGCCATTAGAGTTGTCATCTAGTTTTTGGGCCTGTGGCACTAAACCAGTTTTGGAGAGGCTTCTCTGTAGGTAAATACACTGAAAATATGTGCCCTCTTAAAAGCAGTACTGATTTGGAATATTTGGTTCTTTTGGCCAATAATCATTCTATTAGCAATGTAAAAGAGTATTAAAATGTTATTTCTTAAACAAAAATAAGTGCTTTAAAAAATACCTCCATATAGGGGCCGCCCTGTGGCTCACTCGGGAGAGTGCGGTGCTGATAACACCAAGGCCCCGGGTTCGGATCCCATATAGGGATGGCCGGTTGCTCACTGGCTGAGCGTGGTGCTGACAACACCAAGTCAAGGGTTGAGATCCCCTTACCGGTCATCTTTTAAAAAAAAAAATACCTCCATATAGTTTTACTTATTTTGAGGGCAGCTGGCCAGTAAGGGGATCTGAACCCTCAACCTTGCTGTTATCAACACCATACTCTAACCAACTGAGCTAAATGGCCAGCCCTGTCCATATAGTTTTAGAAATGAGAGGAGGTTTCTGCCATAGCTGAAGTTGCATCTTTCTTTATTCCTTGTTCACTAAGAGGTGTTTTCATTGTATGACATGCCATCCCAGTTCATCAAGTTTTGGGGAAAGCAAGTTACTTCAAAAGAAAAAAGGTTGGGATATAGGGATGCTGTTAAATGTGCGTGCTTATTAGCTTTTTTCATTCTTGGTTTTGAAATTTTAATTTTGGCAACTTAAAAAATAGATGCATTATTAGTATTACTTGGAAGAAGAAGAAATAAAGTCCCCTTTTGTCCTTTGGTTAATTTTAATCATTTCCTAACTTCTTTTCCTGCTAAACCCATTTCATTCAAATGTTTTGATCTATTAATGTTACTGAAATTTTAACTTTTCCAGGCATAAAATGTCATCACCATCTTTGACTTACCATACCTACTGTATTAGTCCGTTTTCTGTCACTCATAGCAGAATACCTGAAATTGGATAATTTATAAAGAAAATGAAATTTATTTCTTACAGTATTGGAGGCTTGGAAGTCCATGGTCCAGGGCACATCTGGCGAGGGTCGTCTTCTTGGTGCGGCTCTGTAGAGAGTCCCATGGCAATGCCGGATATCACATGATGAGAACTGCAAGAGCAAAAAAGTTAATGTGCTCACTCACTCTCCTCACAAAGCATCATAACCACTCCTTAGTAGTCCATTAAACCATCAGCCCATTACTCCATGAATGGATTAACCCATTCATGAGTGTATAGTCCTCATGATCCAATTACCTCTTAAAGCCCCTACCTTTCAAATACTATAATTGGATTTCCCACACTCCTAATACTGTTATGATGGGGGTCAAGTTTCTAATACATGAACTTTTGGGGGATGTATTTAACCCATGACATTCTGCCTCTGGTCCCCAAAATTCATGTCCTTCTCACACAGAAATACATTCATTTCATCCCCATAGCCCCAAAGTCTTAACTTATTCCAGCACCAGCTCAAAAGTCCCAAGTCTGCAGTCTTATCTATGAACCCAAGAAATCAAAACAAGTTATCTACTTCCAAGATACAATGGTGGGACAAGCTTATGGTACATATTACCATTCAAAAAGGGAGAAATAGACTAAAAGGAAGGGGTGACAGGTCCTAAGCATGTCTGAAATTCAGCAGGGCAGGCCTTAAATCTTTTTTTTTTTTTTTTTTTTTAAAAGATGACCGGAAAGGGGATCTCAACCCTTGACTTGGTGTTGTCAGCACCACGCTCAGCCAGTGAGCAAACCGGCCATCCCTATATGGGATCCGAACCCGGGGCCTTGGTGTTATCAGCACCGCACTCTACCGAGTGAGCCACGGGCCGGCCCAAGGGCCTGGAGAAATAGACTAAAAGGAAGGGGTGACAGGTCCTAAGCATGTCTGAAATTCAGCAGGGCAGGCCTTAAATCGGAGAAATAGACTAAAAGGAAGGGGTGACAGGTCCTAAGCATGTCTGAAATTCAGCAGGGCAGGCCTTAAATCGGAGAAATAGACTAAAAGGAAGGGGTGACAGGTCCTAAGCATGTCTGAAATTCAGCAGGGCAGGCCTTAAATCTTTTTTTTTTTTTTTAAAAGATGACCGGAAAGGGGATCTCAACCCTTGACTTGGTGTTGTCAGCACCACGCTCAGCCAGTGAGCAAACCGGCCATCCCTATATGGGATCCGAACCCGGGGCCTTGGTGTTATCAGCACCGCACTCTACCGAGTGAGCCACGGGCCGGCCCAAGGGCCTTAAATCTTAAAGCTGGAGAATAATTTCTCTTGACTCCGTGTCTAGCGTTCTCTCCACACTGGTATGGAGGTTTGGCCCCAACTCCTTGGGCAGCCCTGCCTCTCTGGGTTTGCTGGGCTCAGCTTGTGCTCTAGCTCTCCCAGGCTAGCGTCACATGCTTGTAGCTCTACATTTCTGGGGTCTCAGTGGTAGTCCTGTTCCCATGGCTCCACTGGGCATTCTCTGCTGCAACTCTTAACCCCACATTTCCACTTGGCATTGCTCTACTGGAGGCTCTCTGTGGTGACTCCACCCCTGTGACAAATCTCTTCCTGGGTCCCTGGCTTTTCCATACATCCTTTGAAATTGGGGTCAAAGCTGCCAAACCTCCACAGCTCTTGTGTTCTGCCAGCCTGCAGACTTAACACCTAGGGCCAATTTAGCTGGGGTACCTGAGGAGACTATGCTGGAATGCAGGGAGCAAATTTCCAAGGTGGTCTTGGGTAATGAGCCCATGGAGGGCACCTCTGGCCTGTTCCCAGAAGCCATTCTGTCTCCCTAGGCCTCCAGGCCTGTGATGGTAGGGGCAGCCTCGAAGATCGCTGAAATGCCTTAAGGGTTTTTCTTCCATTCTCTTGATGATCCCTTCTCTCTGAACTCATCTCTGGTTGCTAGGCTACACCTTTGTTTTTCTCTCCTGAACACATTTTTTTACTTTGTACACAACCAGACTGAGAGTTTTCCAATTTTTTACCCTCTGTTTTCCTTTTAATGATAACTTCTGCTTTATGTCTGCCTTTGCTGCCATAATTCAGCATAGCCTGTTAGAAGTATCCATACAGCTAACTGAATGCTTTGCTGCCTCGAAATTTCTTCTACCAAATACCCTTGTTCATCACTTTTAAGTTCCACATTCTATAAAGCTGTCCAGCATGGACACAATTCAGCCAAATTCTTTGCCAGTTCACAACAAGGGTGACTTTTGCTCCAGTTTCAATAAGCTCTTCGTCATTTCCATCTGAGCCCTCCTCAGAATGGTCTTTATCTGTCCATATTTCTGTCAGCATTCTGGTCACCATCATTTAACCAGTTCCAAGTTTTTCCTGGTCATCTTGTCTTCTAAGCCCTCACTAGAATCGAGGCTTTTTCTAGGCTGTTCCTCCAAATTCTTCCAGCTTCTGTCCATCACTCAGTTCTAAAGATGCTTTTACGTTTTCAGGTATTCACTATTGGCAACACTGCACTCCTGGTACCAATTTTCTGTATTAGTCTGTTTTTGGTTGCTTGTAACAGAATACCTGAAACTGGGTAATTTATAAAGAAAATGAAATTACTCAGTGAAATTTATTTCTTACAGTTTTAGAAGCTGAGAAATTCATGGTCCAGGGGGTACATCTAGTAAGGGCCTTCTTCTTGGTGGGGGCTCCATACAGAGTCCCATGGCAATGCAGGCATCACATGGTGAGAATGGAAAGAGCAAAAGAGCTCATGTGCTCCCTTGCTCTCCTTATAAAGCCATCATAATCACTCCCTGATAGCCCACTAAGCCATTAGTCCGTTACTTTATGAATGGGTTAATCCATTCACAAGGGTACAGTCTTCATGATCCAACCTCCTATACGCCCCACCTTTCAAATACTATAATTGGATTTCCCATCCTCTTAATACTGTTATAATGAGGGTCAAGTTTCCAATACATGAACTTTTGGGGGACACATTTCACCCATAGCACCTAATAAATCCCATTGATTCTTCCTTCAAAACTGGATCTATTTATGTTTTTCCATACTTACCATCTTCTCTCTAGCACAGACTTTTATCTTGCTAGTTAATTATAAGTATATATGGAACATCTCATATGCTGGCATTCTGTTGGGAATAAGTAAGTCTGTGAAACATTACCTCTGCTGCTCGCAGCTAACACTTAACATAGTGTTTGCCATGGGCCAGGCACGATAAATGTTTTATGTATGTTAATTCATTTTTTCCTCACTGCAACCCTGTGAAGAAGGTTCAGTTATAATCCCCTTTCTCAGATGAAGAAACTGGGGCAAGTGATTTGCTTACAGCCATTCAGTGGGTGAGTGGCAGAGCTGGGATTGAGCCCAGGCAATCTGACTCTGGAGGCTGCAGTCTATTCTCATACAGTTTCTGTTGTACATATAGGTCCTCTTCTCAGAGTTTGCAGTCTAGGATTATAGATAAGTTAACTAGGCTGTTTCTAGTCTTTGTCTTGTGCCTACCTTTCTTGTCCACAAACATGCCAGTCTACTCAACATTAGTATCCAATTAATGTTTCTTAGAATAGCCTTTATTGTGCCATACTTCTGTAGAACCCTACTTTCCACAGAAGAAAAATTTCTAGCCTGGAATTCATACATTTCCACTGTCTGCTTCAACTTGTCTTTCCAACCAGTTTTTTTTTTTTTTTCCTTTTTGTCTTTTTTACTGACCGGCAATGGGATCGCAACCCTCGGTGTTGCGCCCGCACCGCGCTCAGCCAGTGAGCGGGAACCGGTCTCCACATGGGATCTGAACCCACGGTGGGAGCGCCGCCGCGCTCCCAAGTGGCGCACTGGAGAGTGTGCCACTGGGCCGGCCCTCCAACCAGTTTTTATCTGCTCTTTCCTACCCAAATCCCAACGAGATGGACCAACCTAGTAATTCCTACCCATGCCCTGTTTGTTCCCCCAAAATCTAGAGCACCTTGCAGGTAGGTGTTCTTTGAAGTCCCATCTCCCCAACCAGCCTTGCCTGTCCAGTTAGAATATGGTTTTTCATAGTACTCCTTGCTGTCTACATCACTAATTTTACCATTAAGAATAAAATATTTCTAGGAACCAATTTACTTTTTGTATAGATATATCATGTCTCCCCTAATAAAATTGGGAGGGATTAAGCTTTTGTTTCTCATAGGATCATTCTAATAAGTTTTGCTGCTTGAGTAATATCTATTTAGAACAGACTTTTTGAATACCTTTCCTTCCATCAAATCCCTCTTTTTCTCCCTTTTCTTTTTCTGTCTCTTTTAGTGCTCCATCCCCAAGTCTAATGGGGTGGGTGGCATTTTATCAGGGTTAATGAGAAGGAAACTTTTTTAAAACATTCCTACTCTGCATTCTACAGTAATTTATAATCTTGAGGGAAGTGTCTACATTCTTGTGCTAGTTTTACTCTTTCCCTCCCATATTCTTGGTACATAATTGAGTGGTATCTTGTTTTTACCTGGTACAGAATATTTTCTCCTACACTGATTACATAACAAGTTCTTAAATTTACAATCTTTGCCAGACTATGCACAACGAGTAATTATTTTTTCTGTCTTGTATCATATTCTTAGCACATCTTAAGATCTAGTTATTGGGACTAGGATGTATTTTGCTATTAACTGCTTTTTAAAAATGCAGTCATTTGGCCAATACCATCATCCCTTACTCTTCCTCTGCAGGTAGTGTTTGGTTCTGTCATAGCAAGAAAAGAACTTTGCAGTTTTCTCTGCAGGGTTCGTCTCCCTTAAGGGATGCTTTGAAAATCCTAACCCTTCCCTGATGCTGTGTCATACATGTGGATCTTGGCTTATTCTACAAATAATAGAATAGAGGAAATTTTTTGTTTCTCATGCCAGGGGTGGTTCCAAGTACAGATTACAACTCCATGCTGTCTCATTCCCAAATGAGTTGATGAGCTTGGAGTTTAAATAAGGTGGTGGCTTCAGATACCAGCAAATTGCATGCCACTTTCTTGAGCAATTCATTCATTTCATATTCATATATTTTCATGTTTTTGGGCATCACTATGAGTGTGGGGAGAATGGGTCTACTATCCCTGCTTCTAGAGTTAAGTTGGCAGCATTTCAGTGTGAGAGGTGGGTACAGCCAAGTGGTCAAGAGAATGAATAGTCTCTGGAGTCCAATAGACTCGGGTTAAGATACTCACTCTGACACTTTCTAAATGTTCCAACTTGGATAAATTACTTGCCTCCAGGTTGCACACATATATATAAATAAAATAGGACTACACTTACCACTGATTGAGTATTTGGCTCTGACATTGTGATGGGCACTATTTCATTTTCTGAGTATATAGCAGTAGGGAAAAAAAAAAATCCGTGTACTTGTGGAGCCTAATGTAATAACTTCCTCATAGGGTACTGGCGAATTAAATAAAAAATAATAATTAAAAATTTTTAGCATAATGCCTGGTACTCAGTAGATAAGACTTGTTATTCAACACCATGCAGTGTTTATGTTAACCACATTGTATCCCAGCTCAGCACAGAGTTAACACTTGGCAAACTTTGACTGAAGAATTTATGTATGCGTGTACCAGTTTTTCCACAAGTGTATAAGTATTTTTAATTAAACCTTGAAACAATTATAAGTGTGTTTGTTCCCTGGTTTACTTTTTTAGCTCTCAAAGAGCAACAGTGACCTTTTCTGGCATCTCCTATAGGAACCAGTGACAGATGTCACATGCTTAGAAGAACTTTTAACCTTTTGTTGCTTAATTTTCAGCACAGGTTGAATGATGTGGGGCTTCTTATCTGATGTTTTTCTTAGAATAGCTGGGTTTTAGCAATTGCTCAATCTTTTGACCTGGTATTTGAGGAATGTAACATGGTAAGTTTTAAAGGCTGATGAACGTCATCTATTCTCAATCGATAGTTTGCCTTTCATAATTCTAAAAAGCTAGCACTTAAATTCTTTTTTATAAGTGGCCCAAAGATAGTTTTCCAGCAGAAGGAAGTTTTTTGTACAGCATAATAAAGATGACTTTGGAGTTAAACCTGGCTTCCATTCTAGTTAGGTGACTTGGGGGAATTTAAATCTCAGTTTCCACACATGTAAAATGGAGATAACAATAATAATATTTTCATAGGGTGGTTGTGGCAGTAAATGAGATAATGTGTGTAAAGCATTAGTACAGTGCCTGGCATATAATATTACTGAAAAATAAATGGTAGTTATTGTTTAAAATTATTCAGTCTTAAAAAAAAGTCAGACAAAATGTAAAAGCTAAAAAATATAAACCACTAAAAAAAAAACCCTTACTGCCTGCTTGCATATGCAAATTAACATTATTTTTATCTGAATTATTCATAACTGATATCTTGTATATTATTGTTCAGATGTATCATATTGAACCATGAAATGACAACAAATGATGGAACTCTCAGGGTCATCTAGTTAAACTTGCTTGTTTTACACATGAAGAAGCAGTCTCAAAATGCTTTGGTGACTTAGTTGGGCGAGAACTTGAGGCAAACTTTCTGCAGTCTCATTGCTTTATAAGGCAGCTGAGGAGAACACTTAGGGAGGTGGGGAATGGTGTGTGGGATGGGATTTATGGAGGATTGACTTTACCACTACCACTGCCTGTGTGCATGGGGTAGGAGGGGAGGGGGTGAATGAGTATGCATGTGTGAGAGAGTGTGCAAGTGGGCAAGGGCACACCTGCAAGAGTGGAGTGTGCACATGTGTGTGCATGACTGCAGGTGTGTGTGTAACTGCGTGTGTAATTTCCTGGGTTTTTGTAAACTTTTTATACTGGCTAATTTCTCCCATTTATTGGCTTCCAAGAAGAAAACTTTCATTCCTGGTAAAGGGAGCCCTTGGGTCCCTAACCTCATGCTAGGATACAACATAAGGGAGAATAAGTAGGCATTTTCAGAAGGAGGTAGGTGCTTGGTGACAATGCATGGGTGTGACATAATACAGGTGAAGTGAGCCCTATTGTTCTTTCATGTGCTTTGATCCTGTAGATCTTGGTGGGGGAAACTCTTAGAAGTAAATCTAAGAATTCTTGCAGAGCTAAATTGAATTCCTTTGACAACTTTTACTGTCTAGCTGGCGTCAGAATTTATATAGACCACTTTTCAAAAACATTCTTAAACATGCAAAACATAGTTGTGATTCTAAAAAATATATACATTTCTAAATATTAAACCAACAAGACGTAAGTATTGCTTAACTAAGTAATCAATTTTGAAAACAATTTGCAATCCAAGTATAAGAAAATGCATTGAGAATTAGCTAATTTGGATTCTTTTTTTTTTTTTTTTAAAGATGACCGGTAAGGGGATCTTAATCCTGGACTTGGTGTTGTCAGCACCACGCTCACCCAGGTGAGCCAACTGGCCATCCCTATATAGGGATCCGAACCCATGGTCTTGGTGTTATCAGCACCACACTCTCCCAAGCGAGCCACGGGCCGGCCCCTTGGATTCTTTCTTAATTAAAGGCCAGTTGTTAGTCATTGGAAGTGGTAATTTCTTCCAATTTAATGCAACTTTGGATTGCTGCTGTAGCTTAATGACATTATTCTTCTTCGGGATTTGTTTTCTGACATTGATGCTATTACCATAAACCAAAGAATTGAGATTTTTCTTCTGGTGAAGGTAGATGATAATAAGAAGGCATTTGTCTCCCCTGATAAATGGTAAAATTCATGTACTCCTATTTGATTTTCTTTTCTAGCTTGTTCGTTTTGGCTTAAGTAATCAGCTGGTGGTTGCTTTCAAAGAAGATAACACTGTTGCTTTTAAGCACTTGTTTTTGAAAGGATATTCTGGTATAGATGAGGATGACTACAGTTGCAGTGTATATACCCAAGAGGACGCCTATGAGAGCATCTTTTTTGCTATTAATCAGGCAAGTGCTTCGTTGTGAATGACATATACTTTAAGAATATATTGATAATTGACTTTATTGTCTTAGGAAACAAACAAAAAGTATATGTATATTAAAATATTCTAATGTAAATTTTGCATAAGTCTGCTAAAAAATGTTTATTGCTATTTCTGAAACTATACTTTCACACAATAGAGTTTGCCTATTTTGAATTTTTCTTTAAGATTTGCCACTTTTATTTATCCCTTCACACCCTCTACTTTTGGGAGATGACTTTACCCCAGATCAAATAGCTAAGAGTAGATTTATAATCTAAGAAGGCTTGATGAAGATTTGATAACAAATCTAAGATTCTGTGGTCTCAATTTTGATGTCTCAGCATGAAGAATATGGAATGTGATATGGTTGTATTTATTTACTTATTCCAAAATTTTATTTGTTTATTATTATTATTATTATTATTATTATTATTATTATTATTTGGCATCTGGCTGGCAAGGGGATCCGAACTCATGATCTTGGTGTTACAAAGCTGTGCTCTAACCAGCTGAGCTAACTGGCCAGAATGATATGGTTGTATTTAGACATGTATGAGGGAGCAGATTGGTTGACTTGAAGAAACCATTTATGGGGGAGAAATCGTTCTTTTTCTTGTTTTTTTCTTTTTCATTCATTCATTCAATAAATAGTCAAGGGGCTGGTTGGTTAGCTCAGTACCAGCCAGGTGCTAAAAAAGAATAATAAATAAACAAACAAACAAACAAATAAATAAATAATGTTTGAGTACCTAGTATGTCGCAAATACTGTTTTAGACACTGAGGATACAGCAGTAAAAAACCAAACAAACAAACAAACAAAAACCCCCTGCTCTTATAGAGCTTAATTCTAGAGGAGAGACCTAGACAAATAAAAATAGGTGAAATGTAAAATATGATGCTAGCTCCCTGAAGACACCACCCCAAAAAACATGTTGATAAGCAAAGTCGAGCTTATTGCTTATAGAGGTCAGGGCGCTGCTATCTTGACCAGTCTCAGTAGTGCCTTCGGTGGGGAGGGGATCCTTTATTGTTGGGGGAGCTTTACTAGAATTGGGTAAAGATCATGATATAACAGTTTAGAATTGGTGGACCCAGCAAAGTGAGAGTTGAGGGGACAGTTTCAAAGAGTCTTGGACTTAGACTAAATCTTCAAATTGGTATCAATTTTAATGAGTTTTTTGAATGTTCCTGAAACAAACAATGCAGTTATTTGCAAATTTTATGTTTCTGGGCAAAAGTTTCCTGGAATAGTAAAGTCATATTAATGAATATGGGGGCTAGTAAAGCCCCGTTAGTGCAGATAGCCAAATAATAAAGTTTGTTCATGTAAGCGAATGTTAGCTGTGTTGATGTAAGCTGTGGGTTGTGGATGGCTTGGGTCCTTGGTGGCATGTCTGAAAGTGACGACTGCTAAGAAATAAAGCAGGGAAGGATTTGGGGAATTCCCAGATGTGGTGATGGTATTTGTTTTCTTTCTTTAAAATTTGTCTTTATTTTTCATTTTTACTCATTTATTTTTATTTATCCTATTTTATTTTTAATTGACCAGTAATAATTGTATATATTATGTTATATAAGTCATGTAAAATGTGATGTTTTTATATATGTTTGTAATTTTCAGTGGCTTGGTGAGGGAAGGCCTCATTGATGTGGTGAATTTCGAGTTAAGTCCTGAAGGAGTGAGACAAGCAGGCAGTTATCTTGGGTTCCAGGCAGAGGGAACAGCAAAGGCCAGAGGCAGAAGTATGCCTGTCAGGCTCCAGGAACTGCCTGGAGACCAGTGTGGCTTTGGTGGGTGGAGCCAAGGGACAGTAGCAAGCAATGAGGTCGAGGGAGAAGGCAGGACTTTGGCTTTGGTTCTGAGAGAGATGGGAGCCTCTGCCAGCACGTTTACTTTAGTTTTGAGCTCTGTGAGGCAGTATGTTCCTCCACAACCTGAGAAATTTGCTTTGCGTTATTTTTTCCCCAGGTAAAGCAGATTTTAATAAAAGGATTATATATTTAAATCACTTGTTTTAAAATTTCTAAGTCTGTTTTCAGTCTTCATAAAAAATAATTTATAGTTGCAGATTGTCGTCTATGGGCTTGGAAAGCTATTCTATTCTCCCCCAACCCCTTAAACCCATGCCTCAAGTTAGTACTTTCCCCAAAATTTACAAACTTGCTCTTTCATTTATTTTCACAAAATATAAAAGATGTTAAAAGTTTGTGTTTTTAGTGCCTTAAGAAATATATAAAAATACGGGCCAGCCCGGTGGCGCACTGGATAGTGCGCCGCTTGGGAAGCGCAGCGGCGCTCCCGCCCGAGGGTTCGGATCCCACATACAGACCGGTTCCCGCTCACTGGCTGAGCGAGGCACGGGAGCGACCCCGAGGGTTGCGATCCCGT